>NW_008331835.1:196294-205067 GCF_000622305.1 Nannospalax galili | reverse complement strand
ATACACAAAAAATAAAAATAAATTATTTCAAAATTAAATTAAAAAATAAACTTTAAAGAAAGTAAATATGTCAGGGACTGAGAGCCTGGGAAGTAGGGAAAGGGATTGTAACAAGACAAAACAAAAGACGGGTTTTGAATTGGTTGATGATAAAAATGCCATGAATAGGCTAAACAGTATAATTAACCTAATAAATGCAGAATCCACAAGAAAAAAAATATTTGATAAAATTGAAGGAAAAAACAAACCTCATAACCGTTCTGCTTTGAGACAGGTTCTTATTATGTAGCTCAGGCTAGCCTTGAACTCTTGATCCTCCTGCCTCAGTAACCCCAATGCTAGGATTACAGGTGCCCCCACACTCCATTCTCATTAACTCTTTAAACATATATTCTCAGGAGCTTCTTAATTCTCTTACAGCTGCCCTGGACCTAGCAAAGTTGCTGGCAGCAGTTCACTAAGAGCCACTTGGATATAATAATAATAGGTGTCTGGCCATTCAAATATTTGTTTTCTGAGTCTCAACATTTGTTTTCCTGTTGGGCTCTGTCATATTCCAATGCTGTCACTCTACAGCATGTAGTAAAACGTTTTACTTATGCTAGATACCATAATTCAGCATATTATTTTCCTGTATGAAAACTTACAGGCTAGTGAGATGGCTCCGCAGGTAAAGGTGCTTGCCACCAAGTCTGACAACCTGAGTTCGATTCCTGGGACCCTGGGAAGAGGAAAACTGACTCCTGCAAGTTGTCCTCTGTCCTCCACAGGCTTACCACAGCATGCGTTCACAGGCATACATACACACACAGGCACAAATACACACATGGCTCACACATAAAAATAAATTAATACATAAATATAATTTTCTTAAAACTTACTTGTACCATGAGCAGCACCAGAACGCCAGACTTTTGTGGTCACCTTTGTGTTAATATTTAATTTTACAAAGTCAAGCCTTTTCTTGTATCACAGAAAACTAAGTTCCTCCCGGTGTTTAAGGACTCCTGTGCAGGGCCTATGAGGTCTTTGGTTGTTACTCTCCTCCTTCCACTCAGGGCTACCAAGAACGACCGTGCATTCCATCACTACAGATCTCTAGGCTTCCACTTCGGCTTTGGTTTGCTAATTAATGTGATCCTAAGTAGTAGGCATTTCATAAATTGAATTAAAGCCATAAATGATAATGCACAAAAAGCCTGAACATGTCATTAGTCATCTCTGCTCCTGCTGGTCATCAGCCACTGGGGATCCCCTTGGGGCCACCTGTCCCCTTAACATTCTCCTGAAATGCCTATCAGATCTGAGTCTTCTCTTCCATCTTTACTCTATCAGCTCCAAGGAAACCATCAGGGGAAAAAAATACCTGCTATCAAAACAACTCTTTGGAGCCTGGAAATGCAGCTCAGTCAGTAAAGTGCTTGTGGGGCAAGCTTGAGGCATGTGTTGGAATCCCCAGTACCCACATAAAAGTCAGGCTCTGCTGGGCATGATGGTAGATGCCTTTAATTCCAGCATTAGTAGGCAGAGGCAGGTGGAGTTTTGTGAGTTTGAGACCAGCTTGGTCTACATAGGAGTTCCTGGCCAGCCATGACTACAAAACAAAACAAAGGCAGGCTTGTTGGTAGGCACCTGTATTCTGAGAGCTGGGAAGGCCAAGACAGATGGCCATAGTTCCCTAGTCAGTCACCCTAACCAAATGGATGAACTCCAGGTTCAGTGAGAGACCCTAGCTCAAAAAATAAGGTGGAGAGGGGCTGGAGAGATGGATCAGCAGTTAAGAGCACTGGCTGCTCTTGCAGAGGACCCAGGCTCAATTCCCACCTCGCACATGGCAGCTAATAACCATCTTTAACTCCAGTTCCGGGGAATACAACTCCTTCTTGTGACCTCTGGGGGCATTTCATGACACCTTAAAAAATAAGGTGGAGAATAATTGGGAAGACACCCAACATCAACCTCTAGTCTCCAATGCACATGCATCTCCTACCCTCTTCTGGTCTCTTTGTCACACAAGCAACACACACACACACACACACACACACACACACACACACACACACACACATAACTCTCTGGAGACCCCAATGCAGAGTGGTCAGCTTCCTGAACCACATGTCAGTCCCCTGTGTCTTGGGCTATAATAAAGTCCCCCTTAAGGGAGTGATGGTCTATTGCTCTTGGCCTCTGAGCTGACCAGCTAGCCCATCATCCCCAGTAATACCCATCCCTCACTCACAATCACTTGTATTTTTGGTTTGGGATTACAAGAACTTGCTAGAATTAAGGATATAAATATCTTATACTTGGGGGCTGGAGAGATGGCTCAGTGGTTAACAGCACTTCCCAGCACCCATGTGGTGGCTAACAATCATCAGTAACTCCAGTTCCAGGGGAATCTGATGCCCTCTTCTGACCTCCGAAGGCATTACACACATGCAGTGCATTTACATACATACAGGCAAAACACTCATACACATAAAGCTACATAAATATTTTTAAAATCTCATTCTCACTAATTAAGCAAATACTAAGGCTCTTTTCAGTGAAATCTGGAGGGTCCCCTCTCCCTTACTCATTACTCTATCACAGTTGGCTTTCTGACAGTCCCCAGAATACATCATGTCCTTTGCTACCTCAACAGCACAGCCTCCTTCCCATCTTTCTGGATCAGACTAAAATGTCCCTAATGACTGCAACCTGCACTAACCACCTTAAGTAGCCTCTCTTCTTCCTCAGTCCAATGCCATGCACTGTCACTGCCACACCTTTTAATTCAACAGCACACTGTCCTTTAAGCTGCACCGCCCACTAGAATATGAATTCAGTGAGCACAGCAAGGGTCCTAAGCCTTGGGCCCTCAATTTTTAGAACAATAATCATCAAAGTTAGAATAGTCAATGGTTTAATATGAATTAAACCATTAATATGAATAAGTAAAACTTAAAAATTAATTGAATAAATATATCCATAATCATAATTTCTTATTATCAACTAAATAATATTTCAGAAATGCTCATGTGTGCTATCATATTTAAGTAGTTCAAGTTATATACTTCCCAAAGCATGGAGAATTCTTCCACATAACTTTGGAAGTATTCATCAGTGGCCCACAACACCCTATTCCCAAGTCTTTCAGTAACTCAATGTATGAATACACGTTATGTTTCTCTAAATAAACCCAGCATCTACCACAGAAAACATGTCTATGCTCTTTAAACCAAGACTACGTTTAGGATCTGATTCAACTTTTAAATTTTTTCAGTTAACATTTGAAACTCTAGGATCGGAGAGGTGGTTAAGAGCACTTGCTGCTCTTGCAGAAGACCCAGGTTTGGTTCCCGGCACCCACATGGCAGCTAACAGCCATCTGTAACTCCCGTTCCAGGGGTTCTGATGCCCTCTTCTGGCCTCTGTGAGCACTGCACACATGGTACACATACATACAAAAAGCAAAACACATAAAAAATAAATTGAAACTAAGTTTTTTGGTTTTTTTGGGGTTTTTTGAGACAGAGTCTCTCTATATCCCCAGCTGGCCTGGCACTCCCTATGTAAAGCTGGTCTCTGCCCCCTGAGTGTTGAGATTAAAGGAATGTACCACAAAGCCTAGCAAAACTCTAAAATATTGTAAAACCATACCTGTCCCCTTTATTTCTCTATACTCAGAACAATATTTAAATATCAAAGACATTATTGTTAACGATCACAATTTCAGAATGTCAAAACTGGAAAGACAAAGTTCAAGTCACCAGGAATTTATGGCATTCCTGGAATGGCTTGGGTAAGGTTAGTGCAGAAGACATAGGCATTTTAAGCCATATTAACACATACCACCACTTACATCAACTAGACAACTGTGGAAATATTTTCCAAGTCTTTTCATTTTATAGTGTGTAAAACCAATAAAGAAATAATCACAATAATAATAATACATAGTTATGACATGGCCACTGCATTCATAGCTCACAGCAGCTGTAGTTACCTACAGAAAATCTGCATAAGATGGGAGCCCTCAACATCCCATCGTGGATAAGGGAGGAGCTCCTGAGGCCCCACCTCTCCAAAAGGAACTATCTTAGCAATTAATAATTGTTGGGGGAAGAGGAGTCATTTATTTCAGTGGCTTAGACACTGGTAACTTGTCCATGCTGCAGTAAACAACCCCTTACCTGCACTCATGAAAGGAAGCCTAATTAAACTCAGTGTGTCACAAGAAACAAACAACAACAGAAAGACAAAAATAAAAGGGAATTTGTTGGGAAGAAGGGGTTCAGCAGGATTGGGAGGAGAATGCAATAGGCTAATGGGGTTTAAAATGACCGAAATGTATTATGTATATATATGTGATGTGATTAAAGAAAAAATAATTTAAAAAAGAACACAGGGGCTAGAGAGATGGCTCAGTGGTTAAGAGCACTGGCTGTTTTTGCAGAGTACTTAGGTTTGGTTCCCAGCACCCACATGGTGGCTAACAACTGTCCTTAACTCCAGTTCCACAGGATCCGATGCCCTCTTCTGGCTCCTCAGGGATTACACGACATGGGTACACTTACACATGCAGGCAGAACACTCATACACATAAAATAAATTAATCAAAAAATATTTTTTTAAGAATAGGAAGGTGTGAGCAGGGTATGGTGGCACACACCTTTAATCCTAGCACTTGGGAGGCAGAGGCAGATAGATCTCTGTGAGTTCAAGGCGAGCCAGAGCTACACAGTGAAACCTGGTCTCAAAATACTATTACTACTACTACTAATAATAGTAATAGTAATAACAATAATGATGATGATAATAATAATAGAGTGTATCCACTTTCTTCTGCTGTCCCAAAACAGGGTTTTTAAAAAGATGTCCCCAACAAACACACCAGTTATTACCAGACTCCAACCTGTGGACTGACATGTGCACATGAAATCTGTGTTTTTCATTCAGTTTAAAGTACAATGAATAAAATCACACAATTAGAATTTTCACAAAATCAAATGCATTCAATTTAAAGTATCTGTCTCTTTTTTTCTTGGACTGTCCTCTCTCTGTGTTTTAAAATAGATCTTCAGAGAAATGATGATGACGGCAGACGGTGTTTTCTTTAGCAAAATAAAAACTGGCAATCTCTGAAGAATACCCAAATACTGCAAAATGTCTAAAAACAAACGCTGAAGGCTGAAGAGGGATCAGGTTTTCCAGGAGGGGCTGCCCTGGGGCACGTAGCAGTAGCCCTCCATCTCTGGAGCCAGTTCTGAGCAATTCACCGTGTGCTACGGTTTTCTTCAGTGTCCTTAGCTGTGTGTACTCGGTCAGCTTCTGCTGTTCTGAATTGAGTATAAAATGACTGGACAATCATGTAAACCTGTTTCACACATCTTAAAAGCAGAATTACACAGGATTAGGTAACAAAGTATTTTTGAACCTCTCAGATGATTAAAAAAAAAAAACATAGGAAAAAGATGAACAATTTGAACAGGGTACAACCAAGATGAACAAAAGGGCAACACAGGGGGAGGGGGAAATGGATCAGAAGGTGAGAGTGCTTACTGTGTAAGCATGAGGACCCAGTAGCCATGTAAATAGGTAGGTGTGGCCAAACATGGGACTACAACACCAGAATTCTGGGAGGTGGTGACAGGAGGATCTCTGGGGCTTGCTAGCTGCCAGCCAACTCTGAGTTCAGTGAGACCCTGTCTCCAGGAAGTAAAGTGCATGACAGAGCAGGGTACCTGTGGCTTCTACACATCTGCACAGGGCAGCAGCACACACAAGCACACATACACACAAAATAATTTTTTAAAAATATTGGACATTGAGGTTGGAGAGGTGATTCCATGGTTAAGAGCACTGGCTGCTCTTACACAGTTTGATTCCCAGCACCCACATGACAGCTAACAACCATACAAACTCCAGTTCCAGGGAATCCAACACCTTCTTCTGACCTCTGCGGGCACTGCACAACACAATTGCACTTACATTCATGCAGGCAATTCATTCACACACATAAAATTAAAGTAATAAAATTTTTTTAAAGTATTGGACATTATATATGAATGTAAGTTAAGAATTAATGTATTGCTCCAATTCAAAATGGTAAAGGATTTCCACAGAACAGGCATATTAACCTAGACTATCCACTACACACAACTCAAAATTCAGAGGTATCTTTCTCGGCTCCAGTGGTAAAGAAGTTGGCTACTCCAAAGGACGCAATTTCGCCAAACTTACTTCATCTATTAACAGAAACAGTAACAGTAACTCCTTAGACCTCTCCGATGGTGACACAGCCAGCATCTTCCCAAGTTGCCTGCTTCCTCTTCATAATGGGAATTCAAAAGGATGTTAACTCTTCATAACACAGGCTACGATCCTGGGGTTCAGCTCCTCCACGGTGCTCCCATTAAGTGTTGGTCCCTAAGACAAGATCATACTGAAAATGATTCATAATGAATTATGTTTTATGTTAATGTGTGTGATGAAACATACATGAAAATGATCACTTTGCCACTTTTAAGTGGGCTAAGTAGTCATTCACAGTGTTACAAAACCAAGTCATATAATGAATCCTGGTCTGAGGCTGCTCGTGGGAAGCTTTCATTCACACCTGAACACTGTTTTGTTCCACACTCACATTGCATTTTCCAGGCCTGGTTCCCCTGGATACAGAAATCTAGGATATAGAAAACAGAGAGACCCTTGTTTTCTGTATCCTAGATTACCAATGGCATTACAACCCATGTACAAAGCTGAACTCACTAAACTACCCTGAAGACCTAGTCAAGTCTCGGGTCCCACACATTCAACCTGGCACACTGAATCTGTTTTCTAGTGGAAGGCAGACTCATAAACCCTTCCCTCAGCAGGCAGGGATCTTGAAGCTCCACCATCCCTTTACCTGATAGTCAACGCTTATCCAGAGAGGATCTGTTCTTTTATATTTTTACCAGGCTATCTTTGGTTTTAAAATGAGTCACAGAATGAAAAGTTTTTTTCAATACCTACAATTCAATCTTCATAGCAGATGCACAGCATATATCAGTAAATATATAGCCTATCTGTGTCCTCATCAACAGCTAATAGCTTCCTCCCTCATCAATAGATAGAATACAACAGCTTTTACCTCCATCAATCTGCTATCTAGGGTTTATCCTAGTAACAGCTAATTCTCTACTGTCCCTATTGCTTATTAATTCTTCAAAATGTGAGGCCATTTGTTGTTGTCTGTTTTTGAACAAATACATTATTTTGTAAATGAGACCACATGGGCATCTCAGGTTTCTTTTTTAGAATGCATTTTTATTATTTCTTATTTTACATGTGAGTGCTTTGCTTGATTGTATGTAAGTGCACCCATGCCGTGCAATGCCCACTGGAGACCAGAAGAGTGTGTCAGATTCCCTGAAGCTGGAGTTATGGATGGTTGCTAGCCACCATGTGGGTGCTGGAAACCTAACCTCTGCAAGAGCAGCCAGTGCTCTTAACCACTGAGCCATCCCTCCAGTTCCCATTACAAAAAAAAGAAAAAAGAAAAAAAAGATTTTAGTTTTATTTTATGCATTTTCCCGTATGTATGTATGTACGTATGTATGTATGTATGTATGTATGTATGTATGTATACCATATACACACCTGGTGCCCTCAGAGGCCAGAAGAGGGCATTGGGTCCCCTAGAATTGGAGTTACAGGTGGCTGTGGGCCTCCATGTGGGTACTGAGAACCAAATGAGAGTCCTCTGAAAGAGCAGCAAGTGCTCTTAACTCCTGAGCCATCTCTCCAGTCAGCCCTCAGGTTTCACTCTTACCTCTCATAAAGAAGCTGTTGAAAGGGGGTCGTCTCTCTTGCCACACAACACAAGGGCTCAGGCATGGTATTCGTTTGATCATCTCCTGAGTTTACTGCACAGGGAATACACCTGATGATCCTAGAAATAAAGCCTGCAGGATAATTACTACCCAGAACCTCTGGTGAGAGGCCCCAGGAGCACTGAACAGCCGCCGCTGTTAAGCACATACATACACTCATGGTTTTTCAAGCTGAAATTATATTTAAACTAATTTGCACTGCAGTTCATGTCTCAGAAATTACTTCACAGCTTCAGAAATCTCCTATGAATATATATATATATGTCTTTTTGTGACAGGGTCTCCCTATAGCTCCAGCTGCCTATGTAGACCAGGCTGGCCTTGAACTCACAGAAATCCGCCTGCCTCTGCCTCCCGAGTGCTGGGATTAAAGTCGTGCGTGATCACACCCGGCTAATTTCTTTCTTTTTTTTATTTATTTAATAACCATATAATTAGAAGAAGCATTTCATTACAACAGCATTGACATATTCAATAACAAATTTCCACAGCTAAGATGCATCTCTTTCAAAATTGGCTGTAAATTTTTAGGTTTATAGTTGAATTAATACAGTTATACAGTATTGTACTCTGTATAAACCCTATAAGACATAAAATTAAATGAGGTTTTAAACTTTAAAAAAGATCTCCATTTCATTATTAAAAGTTTCATACAGAAAAATTCATTTTTAATACAAGTGACACTAAGATGCACATGTGTTTCTAATCTCTTTATATCTGATTATTACTAGTCACAGTCAGTTACTTTCTGAGCTCCTTGGCATCTGAGCATGGATATAAAGTCATCGGGTAGATTTCAATGGTAATGCTTTTCACATCTACTAATTATTATTATTTTTTAAATTATTTGTTTCATAACCAGATGATTAGAAGAGGCATTTCATTACAACAGCATTGACATATTCAATAACAATTTC
>NW_008331835.1:121044-195261 GCF_000622305.1 Nannospalax galili | reverse complement strand
TTACCGCTAGATGAGGAACAGCTGACCCTCCTAAAACAACGACCTCTAGATGGGCTGACTAGATTCACCAGAAGGGCAAGTAGTGGGGAAAGGCTGGGGGTCCCGACAACACAGCAGACAGTAGCAGGGATATCAGAGTATAAGGGCTCTAGTAGGGGGAGGGAGGCTATGGGAGGGTGCTACCTGGGAAGTGGGTGTATAAATAAAAAAAAAATTTTTCAAAGCATAAAAATTTGCTCCTTAATAATTAGTAGGTATGAAAAACATTACCATTGAAATCTACCTGATGACTTCATATCCATGCTCAGATGCCAAGGAGCTCAGAAAGTAACCGACTGTGACTAGTAATAATTTCTTATTTTTCAAGCAGAGCAAAACAAAGTAAACTAGTCATCGAACCATCATAGCTTTGCACAGAGCTGCATGGGACCAGGCTGCTCATCTCATCAGCTGCCAATCATTCTACTAAAATCTAACATGGGCTTCATTCCCAGATGACAGGATTCTGCTAAACCATTAAGACACAGACCAGAGGACTAAGTCAGGAAAGTGGCCATTTGTGTGTCAAGGATTTAATACCAGGAGTAAAATGTTTTGTTTAACTGAATGGCAGGGCTCAGTTAATTGCAGATAAAGAAATCTTGTAGCATTAGTATCTGGTTCCTTGTGTTTTTGTATCTACTCCTACATTAGAATTCATAACATTCTTGGGGACTAAAGTTAACAACAAAGGCCATCTTACCAAAGTGTAGGTAGAAACACTAAGCCAGGACTAGGTCACACTGCTAGTGACGCTTGTAACAGTCCCCACCGCAATGGCACAGTCAGTCATACACACTGAGTGAACATGGTTTCAAGATAACATTTCAGGCATCACAAGCAATCAATCATGAAGCCCTTCAGAGATCCTACATTAAGTCCAAGCCTTCAATGTAAGAGGTGCTTAGTGTCCCAGGCATGGAGCTCAGGCCTCTTGGAATAGCATTCAATTTCATTCTAACAATTCTTTGAGTTAGGTATAATTAGCCTTACTTTACAGATACTGAACTGAGGTCCTTGCTAAAGTCCCTCAGTACAGCAGAAGCTTAGATTTGATCCAGAGCTTGAGACAGAAGCCCATTCCTAATTATACTGTCCAGTCTGGTTCTCTAAACCATGATTTTGTACAAGCCACGTCAGAAAACAGAATAACTCTAGTCAGATACAGCTGCAGATTTAAGTCTTCATCTACTCAACCTCTTTTTTTTTTTTTAAATGAGTATATGTGTATCTGTGTGTGGGTATATGTACATGAGTACAGTACCCAGAGACCAGTAGAGGATTATGGATCCCCTGGAGCTGAAGTTACAGGCAGTTGTGAGCCACAAAATGTGGGTACTGAACCAAATTCAGGTCCTCCACAAGAGCAGCATGCACCCTTAATCATCGAGCCATCTCTCCAGTCCCCTCATCTCCTTGAACTTTTATTAGACTTGTGACCATGAGCCTGAATGTGTTCATTTGGCGCTAAGTTACACTAAAATCTCCCTCCATTCATCTCATCTAAGTTGTATAGCTCCACAACTTACCACATTAAAGTGTGACTCAGATGAAGATGGTATCATAAGATTATTCAAATCCACAGCCTTGTGCTCTGTCTCTAGCACACATAAGGACCACACACTATGCTTATATAAGAACTGCTGTTGAATAGAGGGTATAACCTGGGCTCATCACAGAAGACTTCTTTTTCTGTGATCCTCAAATGAGAAGCAGGCCACCCATGGGCCTTTCCCAATTCTAACAGCCTTAAGGGGACATTTATCAGAATAAGGTACAAAGAAGGGGACAGTTCTACAGATGATTTTACTGTCCCCACTAGCAAAAGACTTACTGTTGCCCCGTGATCTAGGCTTAGGAGTTAACATAGTCAAATTGAGAAATCCCTTCTTGGCTACTTAGTGGCCATTAGACCAAAGCAGGCAGTTATGCTTTGCAAACCTAGCTCGGTGGCTATACCTAGCAAACCTAGCCCTGTACATATTATCTGCTTACAGAATCCTGTAAGCTCACCTGAATTTCCTCAAAGCAGTGAAGGGCAGTCTATTCCAGAGCTGTTAAATGGACAGCCATAAGCTCACGCCCTCTTTGAACCTAACTTCTCTCTAGTCATGATTCACCAAGCAAAGGAGAAAAACCTCCCTCTGCGAAATACAAAACTTAAACTAATTGTATTTTGAGAATTTAAGCATCAGTTATAACATTTAAAATTTAAAAAAAAAAAAGGAAAAAACTATCATTTTCCAATTACTAGATTACAGAAGAATGGATGATACAAAAAGGGCTGCATTTCAATAGAACTAGCTTTATTTATTATTTATTTATTTTAAACAAAAGAAATGGTCTAAAAGCAAATGCAGGTATGCACTGAGAGGTGGGTGTGGCCTGGAGCTTACAAAGGAGCTGCTGTGTCTTAACAGAAAACAGCAGATTAGAAGAAAAATCAGTGATGTTTGCTTGCAGAATCTGCAGATGCAAGTTAACTGAGGGGAAAGTGCTCTGCTGAGATTCAGCATGGGGGGAAAAAAAGAAAAAAGAAAATCACTAAAGATGCTTCCAGAGCACTACGGCGTGGCCTCGTGACAGCTGGCATCAACTCACAGTCTTCTCATTTTCCCCATTTTCTATAATTTTCCTCTTCTTTTCATCTGTTTTTTTCTTGAAGATGTTATTTCGGTAAAACTGAAGTTCTTTGATGCTTTCGCTAATGTCCTCGAGTGCCCTATAAGCAAACATACCACACTGAAAAAATTCCCAAATCAGAATACATGGAAATCACTTTCCTAAGTGTGACTTCTTAGAAATAACTTAGGAACAAGTTACTACAGAGGCCACGAATGAGCCGGTGTCATAAAGATGAGAAATACTGCACTGGTGTTAAGTGCTGTTGCCTGTATTTTTTTTTTTTTTTTTTTTTTTTTAATGTAGAGGTTGAAACTTCCTAAACATTTCAGAGGATTACAGTGTATTTGGGTGGAGGCAATTACAAGTTCAAATACATTTAGAAAAAAATCAGATTAAACATTTCATTTCTGAAGTTCTCTGCAGAGCATTTAATGATCTAATGTACACTATGAATACTAAAATGAGGCTGTTCTATATACACAGTATTTCTAAGACTTAACTGATCACATTTATGTATTTATGAGTATTTATCAATAGCTCATGAGCCAACCAGCTGAGTATGGAAACACTACACAATACTTAAGGACATCCCTCAACAAAATGTGCCAACATACTCAAACAGAACTCATGACTCAGTCATCCTAAATAAATATCAATTATCAGATCAGACAACAGCTGACCATAAAGGAGAATCCATCTCCCCTCCTGTGGCTACAATCATTGGCAGCCTGCTTCCATGGAACAACCTCCCCGCCACCCCCCAACATGCAGTTTCTCAGTTGTTACATTTTGAGAAATCAGGTGACCAAGACCATTACAAAGGAGTGCAAATCAATTTACACTCTTGATGGGCTAAGGGCCTCTTGTAGAGACTCAACTATGCAAACTTTAATGTAAGAGTTTTACTGACAGCCATTCTCTGGCTAAGGCAACAATCTGCTTTCTTCCTAGGTCCTGGATATGTGGTAGAGAACTGAAACTGTCACAGTGTCCCACCCTAACTGACAGTGGCTGCTGGGGGGAGGGGGGGATTTTTCTTTAGGGGTGTGGCAGGTGATAGGCTGCCCATGTGTGAACAGGCAACACTAATTGGATTTCTGGGTTATACATTAAAAAGGAAAAGACATAGGGGGAGGACAGGAGGAATGGGAAGAGAGAAGAGGGAGAAGAGGGGTGGCTTTGATCAAGACACATTGTAAACACGTAACATATTGTTAAGAAATAAATTTAAATTTATAGTCTTTTCATACATCCTCCAGTCAAGCAACAATACACAATCTCTCTCTTTTTTAGATAACGTGTGTATAGGCTGGAAGACAACCTCAGGGGTCACCCTCAGGAATACTGCCCCCTGCTCTCAGACAGGGTCTCTCACTGGCCTGGAAACCACCAATTACACTAGAATGGCAGTCCAGGAGTCTGGGTTCCTCCTGTCTCTACCTCCCCAGTACTGGGATCACAGCAGGTACCACTATGCCTAGTATTTTAACTTGGGTTCTGAGAACTGGACTAAAGTCCTTCTGCTTTTGAAATAAGTGTCTTAATGACTGAGCCCACCCCCCTGCCCAACAATACATAATCTCTTATCACAATATTGAACTTTGAAAACAGATTAGAAATCTCAAAGTACTTTACAACCTACTGCGTGGCAAAGCCTGGCTAAGCTTGGCACAGGCCTACATATAGCTATGGTTATGACACTTGGTGTGAACAGTCACATTTCATTGCCAAAATGTCTATTTTTTGGTACTATGGAGGGTTTCTTCAAACCTACTTGGGGTATGACACAGTGATAAACAATTTAGGTGTACTACTAGCTTTCTAAACTCATAACTAAGTTCTCAAATCCAAAAAATCCCAAACCCTAATTGTTTCAGATAAGATATCCTAGACCTACTGTGCTCTAATCTGAGTATCCCAATACAAACACAAGAGAAGGCTGTTCTAGGTTCGGGACTGGTCTTTCTGAGATCTCCTCAGAGTAGACACTACAAAGTATCAACTAAGTTAAATCAGAAAACCAAATCCTACCCTTAGAGAATTGTTTACCAGTTTTTATGTTTCTAAATGGTTCCAAAATTAAAATGAAACATAAAAGAAACAGTTTAAGATACTTGATCCAAAAGACCTCTGCCTCCCTTCTGCGCCACAGCCTCACGTTGCAAGTACACAGAACCTAAAAAGTCAAGAACCAAGCAAGGGGAACTGCATTCTACAAATGTTCAGGAAGTGACTTCAGCTGGCTGTAGGCTTACCCTCTGGGAGAAAACTAATGATGTTCCTCTACAAAGGCTACAAATTGTTCTGTTGTACTTATAAACAAAGTTACTTCCAAGTTTTAAAACTGTAACAAACTATAGGACCGGAGGAGAAAAAAAAAAAAAAAAAAAAAAAAATGATCTTCAACAGAACAGAATCTAGAATCCTGAGCAGAATTCTTGGGATGCCTAAAGAAAGTTATTTTTCTGTTAGTCAGCCCAAGGAAGAAGAGTGGGCAAGAGAAGTTATCTTAAGTTGTCAGGAATTGGGGGTTATGTGTGTTTCAGGCTGCAAGGCCCCTGGGTCCCAATCTTACCTGTGAGAAGCAGCCTTCTTTGGTGCAAATTCGTATTCTTCCGGATACCAGCGTCTATACGGTAGAAACGGAACTCTCAAAGGAAGCTGTCTCAAGCAGACTGAATAACCACCTGCTTCAGACTATTTATGTACTTATTTATTTATGAGGCAGGGTCTCATGTAGTCCAGGCTGCCCTCCTGACTCTCCTTAATCCACCTCCAGAGTGCTGGGATAACAGCCATCATGCCCGGTTTGAGGTGCTAGGGATCACACCCGGGGCTTTGTGCATGCTGCACAAGCACTCTACTAACCAACATCCTCAGCCCCTTCAAGTTATTTATTAGCACTGAAAAAGGAATTTGGGTTGTGAATCTCAAGTTGCCCCTCTGCCTGTCCATTTTCCACCCTTTCCTCTCTCACTCTATATGCTCTTTGAACAAGGTCATCAACTAGAGGATTCCTAAATCGAGAATGTCAGCCCAGCCCTATCAGGAGTTTCTGTCCTCATATTCAACTGTCTCCTGGATGACACCAGATACCTCTAATTCAACTTCCATAAAACCACACACCCTCTGTCCCCATCCACAAATCTCCCAGTCTCCCCTTTTGCTCTGGACAGTTACATCATCTCCCTAAATGTTACACTGCTTCTCTTTCCTTACTCCCTCATTCTAGTTTTTACTTTCATGCCAACTGACCCTCTCAAATATTTCATCTCCCTAACCGTCAGAGCAGCCTGACAGCCTAGCTCATTTTCCTGTTTCCAAAATGATACAAAAGTCTCCTTTCCTCTTACCACCTTTCTTGCAGCCTTCTAATCAGAATGATCTAATCTTTTAACACCTGTTCTTCTATTAAAACTTTCTCAAAGGAATTACATGTCTTATTAGATAAAATCAGGCCTCCTAGGCAGGCATACAAGCTGTGTATGACTCAGCCTCCACCCCACCTCTACCAACCTCAAGTTTTGCATCTCAGCATTAACAAATAATCTGTCATTTCTTGGAGATATCTTTTTTTTTTTTTGAGATAGGGTCTCCTCTGGTACACACTGGCCTCCTGATCCTCCTACCTCTCATCTACGGAGGGCTGGATTATAGGTGTGCACCACCGCACCACACCCAGTTTATGCAGTGATGGAGCTTCAACTCAAGGCTTTGCACATACACATGCGAGGCAAACCGTCTACCAACTGAGCTGCATCACAAGTTTCTTTACACACATTTTGTCTTAGTCTTTGACTCCCTGATTTCCTCCTCCCTCAGCCTACACTCAGGGATGTTCTCTCCTCATTTAAGTGAGGGCCCCTCTTCAAATCTCGGTCAAAAAGCTGGCTGCTAGGTCTCATGCTTCAGTACTGTGAGGCGCTCCTTACCAGGCACCTTCATATTCCGCATGCACATTCCCATCACATGAGTCACCAGACAGTTCATTTTTAGGGTGTTCATTGCACCTCTGTCAACTCAGCAGACTCTGGGCTACTTAAGAGCATTCATCTCTATGTTCCCAGTAGGTAGGCCACTGCTTGTCGCAGAATGAGTACTCCAGATTAATGCAAGTTGTATGAGGGACTTTACACACACACACACGCACGCACGCACGCACGCACGCACGCACACACGCACGCTCCTGCTTTACCACCAAGGACAAGCATAAGCCTGGACAAGTGAGGCTGGAGAAAGACACGTACCCACTCAGCACCCTCAGGTCTAGTCAACGACTTCCAGGAGTTCTCAATTCAAACATGCTACATAAGGCAATTTAATGGATCCTAAATGCAACCCTTACCTGCACAGTTCTTTAACAGTGCTCACATCAATTATCCTATAATGAAGGTGTTTCATGAACTGGGGCATGTATTTGTCAAGAAACTTCTTATCTGCATGAACTGAATTTCCTAGAAAGACACGAAGCATACTGTGTCTGTGTATTTCTAGTAGACAACAGGATGTAAAAATGCACAAATCATATTTGAAATGGAAATTTTTAAAAAGTCAAACAGCTCCTAGAAGCATCTCTCGATACCTCTATCAAATCTGAGTAGGTTACAGTCATGGATTTCCAAGCTTTACCGAGCCTAGCTCACATTCATCTCGTCATCAGCCTCTTGTGGGCAAAATGACAAATGTCATTCCACACTATGAATTTAGGTCTATCCGTTGCTTTTCAAGTTCATCCAGATGTACCCGCTTTCTCCCAGTGCCACCGAATCCACACTTCTAACACTAAAACTCTAACTGAATCGTATATGTGGATAAACCTTTATTTTACATTCCAGTTTTTGACAAGTCATATCCATATTCATGTTTCCATACAGTAACGTATAGTTACAACACTGGATTTTTAATGAGAACTTAAAATAGACATCAGCCACACTGGGAGAGGGGAAAGAAAAAAAAAAAAAAACATTTACACAATATATGCTTTTGTATGCAATGCCAAAACTTTTCTTTGTGAATGTTTTTAAAGTGTTAGTCACCACATCAATTTACATATGCATATGCAAACAGACCTCCAAAGAACACACTTCCCTCTAACAAAATCAATCCTTAAAAATCCTAGGATAGGCAAGGTCTCTTTAAAAAGCCACAGGGGGTAAAAATGGTAAGTGCTCAGTTTTAGACTACAGACATCATAATCAAATAAAAGGCAAGAGCCTTGATTGACTCTTCGTTCAAAAACAGACATTTTGGGGTGTTTCAAATGTGGGCTGGGTACTACAGATATTATTCAATGGCTTTAATTATTCCCAATGCAAGGACACTGTGTCACACAGGGAAATGTCCTTATTCTCAGGAGCTGCTGGATGAGGTTTTTACAAATGAAATATCAAGATGCCTGCAATCTGTTTCCAAATGTCCAAAAGCGGCAGTTAAAAAAATTGGGTAAACCACCATGGCAAAGGTCAACAATGACCAAATTCAACTTTTCTGTGCATTTGACATTTTTCCATAATAAAAATATGAGAGAAATTTTTGCTGAGTTAATCTGCTTTTCTCAGACCTCGGGTCAAGTTTCCAGATATTTCCCTGACATATAAGGAAACTTGAACACAAAAGTGAGACTTGTAATCCAAATCAGGGTAAGTGGAGGACAGTACGGCCTTCGCCAGTCTTTCTGGGACTGCGGTCTCTTGAACCACTGCAATGGAAGACTATCTACAAGATATACGTAGGATTGGATTTTACCTGCAAGTGGACAGAGCCCCGGAGGAGTCTGCTGTCGTACAAAGGACAGAAATTCATACTCTGCCTGCTGCAATGTAATTGTACTCTCCTTCACTGCCTTGGTAAGACCAGACTGCAAGAGAGAATCCCAGCCCCCACCAGAAACACATCAAGTCAGTTTTCAAAGTATCTGGAAATGAAACTTCACTTCTAAAAAGGGCAAATAAAACCACAGCTGGACTGGTTTTAGGGCTCAAGTTCCAAATGAAACTGCCATCTTTACACCAATTTTTTTTTTTAAGAATCCAAGCCAAATAAGTTATGTTCCTGATTGTTAATAGCGCTTCCATACAGTCAGAAAAGATGGTGCTGAGAGTCCAAGAACAGAACCTCTAAGAAAAAGAAAAAACAGCTATTAACAGGAGAGCAGCACCCCTTCTCTGAGGGCTGAGGTCTAACCTTATCCAAGAGACTGGACTTGAGTAACACTTGACAATCCACAAAGCGATCGCGACAGACTGAATGTAGGAGAGAAAAAGGAGGACATTCAGGAGAAGGTGATCTCGAGAGGTCCCAAAGATGAAAATTAAACAAGCAAGCAGCTGCCCAGGCTTGCCAGGACATCTTCCTCAAACCCTTCTAGAATACCATCCACCAGTGGTACAGGATTCAGATGTGGGAGCAACCAGCTGGTTACCGATCCCCAAAGCAGCAATCTTGCTATTTGGTAATGTTACCTTCCCATGATGCTCCTTACACCAATCAGACATGCTATCCAGCAACTCATCTGGCTGTTTGATAATCAGATTGGGACCCTGTGGAAGGGAAAAGCTGTTAGCCATCAAAATCAACAGAAATAATGTATGTATGTGAGTGTGGGTGTATGTATGTGACTGTGTGTGTGTGTGTGTGTGTGTGTGTGTGTGTGTGTGTGTGTGTTGCCAAAGCCCATAGGAGGAAGCCAGAGGACTTTATTCTTGATAAAAAAAGAAAAAAAAAAAAAAAAAAAAAAAAAAAAAAAAAAAAAAAAAAAAAAAAAAAAAAAAAAAAAAAAAATACTTTCAGAGGTGAAGCTTAAGCTGCTTTACAAACTAAGTAAATCTACATAACAGAAAAAGTTAGAGATAAAGGCATGTGGGAAAGTGTAGAAATGCCCTCATTCATTTCAGCAGTTTCTGATGGCAAAAGACACACCTACCTCATACCCCACCAGTAAACATCCATAACCCATACACATCCCATCCCCCCACCCACATCCACACATAGGTACATAGACACACACACACACACACACACACACACACACACACACAAGTGCCTAAGAGGAAACATGCATAGCTACCAAGAGCTGACAAAGGCTTGAACTATTTTTTTATGGCAGAATGACTTTTATATTTATAAATAGCTATTAAAAAAAAAAAAGAAAAGCCGAGTGAGCAGGATGATCCGGGCAGGCAAAATCACCTGCAGTATAAATCTGACACCCTGAGTTCAATCCTCAGAATACAGTAGGAGACCCCAAAGTTATCTTCTGACCTTCACACGTGTGTGCGCACACACACACATACATGTGCGTACACACACTTTAAAAAAAGAAAGACTACTTGAGAAATATGCAGCACTCAAAGCATAAAATATGTAAGACCTGGCCCTTTTGAGAGACAGTCTGTGGGCCCTTAATGGTAGATTGATTTTGAAAAACATCTGTGTTAGAGAGTCAGGCATGGTAGTGACACTTTTAATCCCAGCACTCAGGAAGCAGAGGCAGGCGGATCTCTGCGGGTTCAAGGCCAGCCTGGTCTACACAGCAAGTTCCAAGCCAGCTAAGGCTATAGGGAGAACTTGTCTCAAAAAGGCAGAAAAGAAGAGAAGAGAAAAAGAACAAGAACATCTGTATTAGGACTAGAGAGATGGCTCAGCAGGTAAAAGTGATGGAGTTCTCTGCAGAGGACCCAGATTTGGTTCCCAGCACACACATGGCAGCTCACAACTCTCTCTATTTCCAGGAATTTCAGCCTCCTGGGGCAATAAGCAAACACACATACATCCATGGAAGTAAAATCATGGTGCACATACATCCATACAGGCAAACACTCATACACATAAAATAAAAACAAATCTTTAAAAAGAAAAGCAGAAGGTATCTGTACTGTCAAGTGAAAAGAACACACTGTAGAACAGTACACACATGCATGATTTCACTTATTTTTGTGTGTATGTACAGGTATGTGTGGGTTTGTCTGGATATGTGTATTTGGGGAAAGGAAGGGATGTGGGTAGGTGAACATGTATGCATACACATCTAGAGGTCAGAGGATAACCTTGGATGTTGTTCCTCAGGAGTCATCCACCTCTTTTGTGAAATAAGGTCTTTCACAGTGACCTGAGGCTTGTAGACTAGGCTGGCTAGCAAGCACGAGGATTGACCTGTCTCCCCCAATACTAGGTGTGCACGACCATGCCTGGCTTTTTATGTGGGTGCTGAAGATCTAACTAAGTCCTCAGGCTTCCATGGCAAGTACTTTACAGACTAAACTATCTCCCCAGCCCACATTTGTTCTCTGGTTTTGTTTGTTTTTTTTGGGGGGGGGGGATAGCTTTTATTTATTTATTTACTTACTTATTTTTCTTTTAAGTGTATGAGTGTTTTACCTGCATGCATGTAAGTGCATTTAGTGTGCAATACCCATGGAGGTCAGAAAAGGGCATCAGATCCCCTGGAACTGGAGTTACAGATGGTTGTTAGCTGCTTATGTGGGTACTAGGAATTGAATTCAGGTCCTCTGCAAGAGCAGTCAGTGCACTTAACAACTGAGCCATCTCTCCATCCCCCACATTTGTTTCGGGTTTTTTTTAAAGCACATTTCTATCTGCATACAAAATTTGAAGAAAATATATAAACTTTGGAGAGGACAGGGCTGGGGAACAAGGAAAAAAACTGATAGCTGAGCATGGTGGCAAGCACCTTTAATCCCAGCACTTGGAAGCCAGAGGCAGGCAGATCTCATCTGTGAGATCAAGGCCAACCTGGTCTACTTAGTGCCAGGCCAGCTGGGGCTACAGGGAGACCCTGTCTTTAAAAAAAAGTAAATCCCATTAGATTATTATATATGTAATCTGGATAAAGTTACACTGCTAATTTTATCAGTAGTTTTATATTTAAAAGCAAACTTTGTTTAAAAGCCGTAAAATGGTAACATCTGGAGGAAAAAAAAAAAAAAGGCCCTCAAATTCTCAGTTCCGTTTATTTAACTTTTAAAAAATGTTTATTAGGGCTGGAGAGATGGCTCAGAGGTTAAGAGCACTGACTAGTCTTGCAGAGGACCTGGGTTCAATTCCCAGCACCCACATGGCGGCTACGAATCGTCCTTAACTCCAGTTCCAGGGGAATCCAAAGCCCTCTTCTGACCTCCAAGGCATTGTATGACTCGGGTGCACTCACATACATGCAGGCGAAACACTCATACACATAAAACAAAAATAAATAAAATAATTTTAAAAAATGTTTATGTGTAGGCATGCATGTCTGTGCAAATGTATGTAGGTATCCTCAGAGGTCAAACGGCATCAGATCCCCCAGAGCTGAGTTGCGGCAGTTGTGAACTGTTGAACATGGGAGCTAGGAACCAAATTTGCAAGAGCGGTACATGCTCTTAGCCTCTGAGCGATCTTTCCAACCTTTAAATTAAATTTATGGGGCGGGGGGAGGAATGTATGTGGGCACGTGCATGCCAGAGCATGCATATGGAGGTCAGATGACAACTGGAGCAGTTCTTTCCTCCCACCACGAGGGTTCCAGGAATCAAATTCAGGTCATTAGGCTTGGTGGCAAGCACCTGCCCAAACAAGCCATCTTGCCAGCCCTCAGCTCCATTTAACGAACTGTGAGTCTATCAGAAAGCTTGACAAGCAGAGCAAAAGCAAATGACTTTTCTTTCTCCTTCTTAAAAGACAAGCAAAATAAGAAAGTCTACCTTTCCTCACCAGATCTTAGCAGAATAAAATAAATTACAGGAAAGTTATTTGAACTCTCTAAAGTATCTGGGACTTAATCCAAGGAATCATGACCAGTAAGGTGAGAAAAATGGCTTCCAGTCACTCAAAGGAATGCAGATAAACAGTTTCCATTCTATAAATTTAACACAGCTTATAGTCTTTAAATTTTGTTTGTCTTGTGTGCATGTATGTAAGCACACTCCCTCCATGGAGCCTGTGCAGAGGTCAGAGGACAGCTTATAAGAGTCAGTTCTCTCCTTCCACAATGTGGTTCTCAGGACTCGAACTCAGGTCATCAGGCTTGGCAGCACATGCCTGTACCTGATGAGCTATCTCACTCGTTCAATTCAGCTTACATTCTACAGCTAGTCTAGAACTGGATTAAAATATGCCTGCTGTCTAAGACTGAGTTTTAGCCACGTAAGAAAACTGATGTTGGAAATCTCTTTGGTGAAGTAAAAAAATATGTTCTGATAATAGTTGTTTTTTTTTAAATTGAAGAATGGGAAAGACATACCATAAATCTAGTGATCTCTTCTAGACAACCGCCCCCCCTTGGCAAACTAAGGCATCCAAGGTAACTTCTCAGAGCCGGATAATCCTACCAGCAAAAAAGATTGTCCTCAGACTCACACATGAGAATAAAACACATTATCTATGCAACTGTCATCCCATAAGCATTTTTTCTAAAACCCTTATCCTCTTCTGACCTAAGCGTATTAACAAATGCCCCATTCATGTACAGCTACGTAGACAAACACCCAAATTTCCTCTGGGTACTTATCAACCTAAACTGCATTTCAAGCTATCGAGAGTCTAAAGGAAAAATACTTCTTTGACCAAGGATAAGTAGAGCTGATAAACTTGGCTGTTTATCACCAGTAAGTTCCACATCATAAAAAAAAACAAAAACAAGCAAACATAAAATACACATAAAAAACTGTAATAAATAATAGAGTCTCAATGCCTGGTATGGTATATATACATCTTTAATCTCAGCACTAGGGAGGCAGAGACAGGCAGATCTCTCTGAGATCGAGGCCAGCCTGGTCTACACAGCAAGTTCTAGCTGAGGCTACTGAGAGACCTGGTCTCAAAAAAAAAAAAAAAAAAAAAAAAAAAAAAAATGTCTCATGGTTCTCCTCCAACAAAGACAGCAATTCATCTATAAATGTCTCCTTGGGTTTTTTTGTTGTTTGTTTTTTCCGTCACTATGTAGTAATGGCTGGCTGGGAACTCACTTGGTAGACCAGCTTGGCCTGGAATTCATAGAGCCTCTGAGTGCTGGGACTAAAGGTGTGTACCACCCATATCTGTCTATAAATCCCTCTTTATCTCTTCTGCCTACTCAAGAAATAAAAAGGAAGTCCTGACTATAGACTTAGGTAATGTCTCCAGCTCCAGTAAACACTTCAAACCTACCCTCTGGGAATTTGACAAGACGTTCTTTTTCCAAAACATTTGTTTTGTCCTTAGTTTTTTGTTTTTGTTTCTTTTAAGTGACTTCAAATATTGCTGACAGTATAAAACAGACTAATTCCAGGTCCGAGATTTCATTTACCCACCAGAGGTATCAGGTATTTATGAAGTGTGTCATGAGTTGCCAAAATGCAACAAGTATGTTTTGGTTTTGCTTAATATTTAGTTAAAAGCAGCATGTAAAACATTTTATCATACCCACCCAACATATCACTAAGACAACACATTCAACAGAAGTTCTAAAATCCGAACACAGATCTAGAAGAATCACACAGACTACTGAAAAGGCTGCCAGCCCTCTGGAACAACAGGTTTCATATGCAAGGACTCCACCAATTCAGACTTGAAAATAACCTGTCTGTAAGGAACAAGCATAGATTTTGTTTCTTATCATTCCCTAAGCAATACAGTGTAACAACTATTTAGACAGCACTGATGTTGTACTAGGCAATCTACCAGATGCTCCACAATGACGTCATGTTCCTCTAGAGGTGATTCACAGTACATGGGAGGATGTACACAGATTATATGCAAATACTACTTCATTGTAGTAAGGACTTGGGCACATGTAGATTTGGAGCCCTAGAGAGGAGTCCTAGAACGAATCCCCTATGGAGTGACCCCTATAAAATGACTATATATGAAATTAAGTTAAAATCAAAGTTATGACATAAAGATGTAAAACTTGGGCAGAGGTCACCAAACCTGATGGATCAACAGCTGGCTGTCCTATACTGGTCAGGAGCACTAGGGATTACCGATTTAGTGTCTTAATGGGTTTCCCCAAAAACCAGCCAGGTGGGTTTGGCAGTCCCCAGAATCCCTGTGCCTAAAGGTCTTCATGTATAAAATGAGTTATTAACAGAACTTACCTAATCACTGCAATAACTAATAATGAATACATACAAAGTCCTCAGAACTACTGCTAATACCCAGGAAGTTCTGAAAACGACAAGAGTTTATGCATCTGAAGTCTGGGGCTGGATTAATTGAAAATTAACCAATTTATGAGGTGGATTACCTTAGTTCTAGTACCAAGTGTACTGTGACCTAGCGTTTTACATTGGACCTTAATCTTCTCAGTTTGCTTTTTTTTTTTTTTTTTTTTTCAGTGAGACTGGAAGAAGCTATCTTTAGATTCCTACCACCCTCCAGACAGGATGACTGTATTTATATAGTATCACCTACTTCAGCCAAAATGTTAAGATCCGAGTCAGTTATCAGACAGGCCATCTCAATAATCTGGTCCTTTTCAATGTCCAATCCTGTCATCTGCAATAAAGATAAATATATAACACACAAACCCACCTTTTGACCTCTTTTACCCAAGTTTATTTAATAGGGATTCCTTCATGCATACACAGTTCACATTCTATAAGCAGAAGAAATGATGCTTCTTGGGAAAGTACTTGGAATACTAAGTACTAAGTACTCGGGTACCGCTTCAAACATTTACCACTGGCTTGCTATTGTCCCTGGAAGATGCAAAGCAAGCAGAATCGAATTGAGACAGCACTCCATACCGAAAAAGTGAGCTCACTACATCTCTGCAATGGACAAAGTTTTCCTGTTTATTACACCATCTGATCTTCATCACAATCTAATGTGAAAAGTTAACTATTCGCCTCATTTCATAGGAGAAAACTGAGGCTCACATAACTTAAGAGGCCTTGGTTACGAGTACCTTTAAAAACTAGAAGGTTCATAACTGGGTTCTGTTCCCAGAGAGCCTTTGACTGAGTTGAGTCGTCAACTGGGGCCTCAATTTTCTCTTTTATGGAATAGGGGTAAGGCTGAGTCATCTCCTGAGTTCCAACTAGCTTGAGCAACCTAGTCTTTTAAGACTCTCGGGGTGAGGGGGAGCAGAGTCGCTGTCGCCACCCCGACCCTAGATCCGGAGCCGAGACACCAGCGTAGGAAAGTCCACATCTGTGTGGAGGTCCAGGCTGGGGAGCCACATGGAGGGCTCCTCCCTGATGAAAAGGACCCCTACGTGCGGGCAGCCCCAACCCCGCTGGACTCCTACCTCGGGAGTCACATCACCTGCAGCACCTGAGCCCCCGAGCCCCGCCGCCTCCCGGGACTACTCGGTCCCTGGGTCCGGGACACGCGCGGATCTGTGCTCGCCTCCCCGCACCCCGCGCCGCCCTCTCACCTCCAGGTCCACCCAGACCATCCGCTGAGCCATGCTCTCCCCTGCCGCCATGGCTGTGCCACCTTCGTGGACACCTCGCGCCCCGAACTGCCTGTGCCTCCCACCCACACCCCGCAACAGCCTGGAGCCCCGGGATACGCCTAGCATCACCCGGCACGAGCCGCCACGGCCCCAGCCCCGCCGGCCGCACGCGCGCAGGCGCCACAGTCGCTAAACGTCGCAAACCCGCTGGGAGGTGCCGGCAGAAGACTACAAGCCCCGGCATGCTGTGCGCTGGCTCGCCGTCCGTAGCCATGCTCTCCCACCGAAAGGTCTGATGGGAGTGGGAGTCCTGAAGCCAGCCTGCGGCTCCCCCTCCCCCGCCACGTGTTTTTCGGATGTTACTCGACTTACTTATTTTTCACAGCTAAGTTTATCTGTTTCTAGAAGTTATTACTCCTGAGTTTTTATTAGCTCTGAGCTGCATAGTTGAAAAAGTTTTATTTTGCTTGGTCGAAAAGTATCTGGTTATCTGTTTAAGGTTTTTTTAAAGTATCTTTACCTTATTCCCCCCACCCCGCTTTTTTTTTTTTAACTTACCTGCCCCTCCCTTCCACGTATTGCGTATATTTCTTATTTACTTGGAATCCAAGAGGGACGTACTGTTTTGAACTGCAAGGCCAATTCCACTGACATCATTCAGTAGTCCCTAAATGGGATCTTGTCTGAGCGATAGCTTCGCTCGTATCAGGTGTTCTATAAACGTGCCTTTTCCTTCGTTGGCAGATGCTTTGTCCCATATTCCAGGATGCCGGGACGTGGGCTATGGTTTCGGTTGTTAGATCCTACCCTGCTATGCCTTTTAAAACTTTTCAAAGTTATGTCCTCGTATAGTTTATGCAGCAGACTAATTAGAGCGAGCTAAAACCACTCTGTCATCCACTTTGTTTTTGATCGGTCTTTAATCTCCCTCCATAGCTGTAGTTTCCATCACTTCCAGTGAAAGTAGCCAGCGTCGGGAGCTCTTAAATTTTAGCTATTCGGCAGCAAACATGTCTGCAAAGGGCAGCTTTGTCACAAATATGCTCAGCTTTGAATTATATCCTGTGTATCTTTCTGAAAGCTGTATTGCCAGTAATTACAGAGCTTGAGGTCCCTGGCATAGTAATTCCTACCTGGTGAGCTGGTTTTGTGAGACATTGTCGCCTAATCAGCGCTTTCGGGATACTAGAGTGTACTACCCAGCCTGCAAAGACCAGAGAAACTAAAGGATCATCAAAACATGTGCACAGATTATATGTATATTTTTACTATGGAATACATACATATATGCATATTTATAGAGAGGAAAACTGCAGTATCTAATGAATCATATTGTTTTTAATTTACAATGATTTGTTCCCTGCTTTATAGGAAATGTTCTCCATTTCTTCTTGACTTTTTTTCCCTAGTTTTAAATTTAATTCGTAGGAAGGAGAATCCATTGAAGTCTAGAAACTTTGGGCAGCTGGTCTTATTATCCTTCTAAAATACTATTTCTTTGCATTTTGTTTTCTGGTTTTCGTTTTGTTAAAAATTACATCTTCGAAGGCTGGATGTGGTGGCACACACCTCTGATCCCAGAACTGGGGAGGCAGAGGCAGGAGGATCTCTGTGAGTTTGAGGTCAGCCTGGTGAGTAGAGAGTTCCAGGCCAGCCAGGGCTACATGGTGAGATCCTGTTTCAAAAAACATGAAACAAACAAAAACTTACATCTTCAAGCTGGAGAAATGGCTCAACAGTTAAAAGCATTTAACTCTTTTATCTCTGGTTGCTCTTACTGAGGACCAAAGATCAGTTCCTAACACCAATGTTGGCCAGCTATAACTCCAGCACCAAGAGATTCCATGCCTTCTGTGGGCACCAGCACACACACACACAGACACACATATATACCTAACATAAAAATAAATCTTTTTAAAAATTACATCTTTCATGGTGGTATTTACACTTAACAGCTTATATCTTGGAAAGCCGTGGCCCACTGTTCTTGTTTGTTTTTGTTTTTGTCTTTTTGAGACAGGGTCTCCCTGTAGCCCCAGCTGGCCTGGAGACCAGGCTGGCCTCGATCTCTGTGTGATCTGCCTGCCTCTGCCTCCTGGTTGCTGGGATTTGAGGCGTGTGCCACCACCACACCCAGCCCCCACTTTTTTAAATAATGGGTAGTTAAAATTACAGTTGTGTAACTAGGCCAGCCTGGGTTATATGAAACCCTGTCTCAAAACATTAACAAACAGAAATTATGTGTGAACGTCTTAGAAACTGCCATTTTTATTCAAATGTAGTAATGTGCTGTTGTTATAGTAATAAATATAAATTTTAGTATTGTTACCATAAACACCTCATTTTCCATAAATTCCAAAGAAACTATGAAACAGAAATTATTAAAAGAAAATGGGTTAAATCTATACTTTGGCTAAACTGGGAGGTTGGTGGGGTGCTAATTTCCTCCTCATCATGCCTATAGCCACCTTAGAATTTGCAGAAAACCATGTGACAAAACCTAGACCACGTGTGAATTTATCTGTGAGACAGGTTAACCAATCCTTTCCTGGGGGAACCTGGGTTCTAGGTTGCATCCATTGACTGTGTTTTCTGTTACAGAAACAGTTTGAATTTGTTCTGTTAGGTTTTGTGCTTGTTTGTTTGTTGTTTGTGACAGTCTCATTCGGTAGCTCAGGCTTGCCTCGAATTTATGGTAATCTGCACCATGCTTGGTTCCAGAGACAGTTTTTGTTCAAGTGCCAATCTAGGAAAATAGGGTCTTAAAGGCCCCACCCCTGGAAGGGGTCAAGCAGATAGTGGAGTGATGTGGATGGGGAAGTGAGGGCCAGGTGAAAGCTTGAAGAAAATAAAGTGCCCATGAAGAAACCTATGACCTTGCAATCCAAGTTCTTGGATGTATGGTATGAGAGCTCAGGGGAGTACACCAGGAGCTAAAGGGTTAAGTGGGAATAGGGACAGGATGTGGGGGAAAGGGTCAGGGTGGGTTGGCAAAAACTAAGGCTATATGAAAAAAGCTTATGAAACCCCATTAATTTGTAAGATAATTAAAATACATTAATATTTTTTTAATAAATATAATAAAATTATTAAATATATAATAAATATAAAATAATGTGGGGTTTCAACAGGATACCCCACATTAGTGAACAACTGCTTTCAGAAGACATGAGTTATTAAATGAAATCCAGTGTCAGGCATAGGTTACCTCCCTACAACGTATTGGTCTGAGACCCCTGATGCACCCACAACAGTGCAGGCTATTGCTATTGCTCTTGGTCACCTGCCAACCATAAGTAGATGGTAAGACCTTATTGCTGAAGACAACACACACTTGAGTTGCAGGACCCAGAGGAATCAGTCTTGAACTGACCATAAAACTCTCCCTGCTAGCTAGCTTTTATAGTACTGGAAGGTGTTATACAGGCTGCTGGCAGAGAAAAGACATCAATGGTCTTACCCAGCACTGGACCCTGCATGCTGCAGTACTGACCTGCCAGGCATGATGTGCCCACTGGTGCAATACTGGCAAGACCGTTTATGGGGTAACCAATTGATGTCTTGATTGGATTTTGGGCCTGCTCCACAGGAGGGAATTCATGGCTTCTACTGTAAGCAAGGTCAAAACCTGAGGCTAGCTAGGAAGGTCACAGGCCCTAAAGGAAAACCTGTTGTTATTTTGTTGGTCATGTTATCAAACTTCCTTCCAGATATTAAGTTTATATCCATAGATTTATGGTGCTTTCAACTTTGGGAAGAGAAGTTTCTCATTGCAGTGGGTAGTGGTCAATGCAGAGATGAATTACTATTCAAAGTGCTGAATGAAAATTGAGTGCTCAGCAGTAAACGGAACACCTTTATCAACCACCCCAAACCCAAGGCCCGTGGAACATCAGGGAAGAGGAGGCAGAAAGAGTGTTAAGAACTAGAAAATGGGGAGGAGAGCTGTGAAATGCTGTCCTCTATCTGACATGGCCATTACAGACATGAACTCTCAAGCCTTGTAGTTATCTACACAGGATCAAGCCAGTTAAAAATTCCACCGTGGATTGGGGAGGGGTGCCAGAGGCCCCACCCTTAGCTAAGGAGTTATGAGCAGTTGATGGCTGCTGGAGAAGAGTAGTCATTTTTCTTTAAGAGCGTGGCCATTGGTAAGCTCCCCATGTACCAGTGGATGACCCCAAGCCCAAGCACATGTGGGCAGCACTAACTGGACTCAGTGGATAAAAATAAAATAAACAAATAAATAAATGATACATGAATTTGGAAGAATGATGCTAGGAAGAGTCCTTGGGGGACTTGGAAGCTGGTGTGAGGGGTGATTACAATCAAGATATATTGTATATGTGTATGACATTTTCAAATAATAAATAAAAATTAAAACTAAAAAAGAGACCCCTGCCCCTCCTCCCTTTTTTGCAGTGCTGAAAATTGAGTATAGAGCGTCATGCATGCTAGACAAGCTATATGCCTAATACCCCAGTCTAAGACCCCCACCTCCTGCCAAGCTATACGCCTAATACCCCAGTCTGAGACCCCACCTCCTGCTGAGCTATATCCCTAATACCCCATCTCAGACACTCCCCACCCCCCCACTCCCTGCAACATGGTCTTATGTAACTCAGGCTGGCCTCAGATTTGATATGTAGCTTCCACATGGTGGAAAGAGAGAACTGATTCCCACAACTTTTCCTCTGAACTCCTCATGCACACTATGGCACTCTCCAGTGCATACACAATAAGTAGGTAGACAGACAGACAGGTAGATAGCTAGATAAAATGTAATTTAAAAATACAATTGCTTGGGCCAGGCGTGGTGACATACACCTTTAATCCAGCACTCCGGAGGCAGAGGCAGGCAGATCTCTGTGAGTTCAAGGCCAGCCTGGTCTACATACTGAGTTCCAGGACAGCTGGGGCTACAGGGAGACCCTGTCTCAGAAAGAGCCCCCCCCCAAAAAAAATACAATTGCTTTTGTCAATTAGCATCAAGAGCATAGTGCTGGGGCTGGAGAGTTGGCCCAGCAGTTAAGAGCACTGGCTTGATTCCTAGCACCCGTATGGCAGCTAACAACTGTCCCTAGCTCCGGTTCCAGGGGATCCAATGCTCTCTTTTGGCCTCTGCAGACATTGCACGTGTGCATGCACACACATACAGACAAAACACTCAAACATATGAAAATAAAAAAATAATTTTAAAAAAGAAGAACACAGTGCCCACAAACCAGGTATGGGGCACACACCTGTAATCCCAGCACTCAGGAGTCTGAAGAAGGAAGATTTTGAGTTTGAAACAACCTGGACTACAGAGTAAGAACTGTCTCAATAACAGGAGACAGGAGGGAGGGGGGGAAGAGAGGGAGGGATTTTTTTTGGGAGGAAGGAGCTAAGAAATCATGTCATCCAAAATTACAATTTTACCAGCATCCTGCTCTGCCTCCCCACTGCTCTGCAATCATTGTGAGCTCTGTTGGATGAATTCAGGTGATCACAGAACACAGTGTAGAATGTTACTGAAGAATATGCTAGTTTATTAAAAAATAATGAGGAACTGTAATGGTTAGTGTTAATTGTCAAGTTGACAGGATCTGTTTGCTGATGACTTTTTGTTAACTTGACACAAACTAGAGTCACCTGGAAAGAGGAAACTTCAACTGAAGAATTTCCCAGCTTTCAATGGTAATGTTTATCACCTCTACTAATTAGCATGATGTAAATTTCCATGCTTCCTCCTCAAATATAATAATTTTTAAAAATTTGTTGATTTTGTGTGTGTGTGTGTGTGTATTCAGATATATACAGATTAGAGATGCACGCACCAACATCTCAGTGTTAGTAGCAAAAACAATGAGTCTTTCTGCAAGGAACAATATATTCTAAAATGAAATGGAGATCTTTTTTAAAGGTTAAAAAACTCATTCAATTTTATGTCTTACATTATACTGAGTTCAATATTGTATAACTGTATTAACTCAACTGTGAACCTAGAAACTTGCACCCACTTGTGAAAAATGTAATCTTGCTCTGGAATTTGTTACTGAACATGTTAAAGCTGTAGTGAAACGCTTCTTCTAATCATGTAGTTATTAAAAATTAAAAAAAAAAAAAAGAATTTCCCAGATCAGATTGGCTTGTGGCCTTGTCTGTGAGGCATTTTCTTAATTGCTAGTTGATGCAGGAAGGTCCAGCCTACTGTGGGCAGTGCCATTCCGAGGCAGGTAGGCTTGGGCTGTGGAAGAAAGGTAGCTGAGTAAGCCAGGGGAAGCAAGCCAGTAAACAGCATTCCTCCAAGGTCTTTGCTTCAGTTCATGCCTCCAGGTTCCTGTCTCAAGCTTCCCTCAGGATGGACTGCAACCTGTAAACCAAATAAACCCTTTCCTTCCTGAGTTGCTTTTGGTCAGTGTTTTAGCACTGTAACAGAGAAGCAGACTAAAAAATGTCCTAGGAGACAAGCTTCCAGGCATACCAGTGAGAGACTATTTAGCCTCTGGGTATGCCTGTGAGAGTTTTGTTGATCAAGTTAATTAACGTGGGAAGATAACATTAAAAGTGAGTGGCACTGGGGCTGAAGAGATGGCTCAGCAGTTAAGAACACTTGCTGCTGTTTCAGAGGACCTGGGTTTGGTTCCCAGCACCCACATGGAGGCTAACAACTGTCCATAACTCCAGTTCTAGGGTATCAAACACTCTTGTCTGGTTTCTGTGGGTATTGAAAAACATTGTCTCCCTGTAGTCCCAGCTAGCCAGGAACTCACTATGTAGACCAGGCTGGCTTTGACTTCACAGACCTCTACCTGCCTTTGCCTCCTGAGTGCTGGGATGAAAGGTAAGTGCCACCAAGTCTGGCTACTACTATATTTTGACAGGTTTTTAATACATATATATTAAATCATCCTTTTATTTCTTGTTTTGTTTGTTTTTGAGACAAATTCTCTAGCTCAGCCTAGCCTCAAATTCCCAAATAGCCAAGGATAACCTTGAATGCCAATTATCCTCCTGCCTCCACCACCTAATGCTGGAATACAGGCATATAACCACTATGATGTTTTATACTTTTCTATTTTAACTGTGATAAAATATACACAGCATAAAATTTACCATTTTATTCCTGTTCAGTGTGCAGCATGGTGGCATTACTTACAGTTGTGCTGTTGTCAATGGTCAGGAGAAGAATCAAGGATCGTGAATCTTTTATGTTTATCTCACACACTGTCTAACTGTAGAGCAAAGATAGCAACCAAACTTGTTATCTCCAGAGTCTCAAGTTTGGTTCCCAGCACCCACAGGAAGTGGCTCACAACCACCAAGATCCGACTCCCTCTTCTGGCCTCTGTGGGCACCTGTACTCACATCCACATACCCACACACAGACACAGACACACACACAGACACACAGACACACACACGCACACACAAATTCAAAATAAAATAAATCATAAACTTATCTTCAGAGTGCACTTTGTATAAAACAGATAATCTAAAGGTTTTATGATATATGAATTGCATTTTACCTCAGTTCAGTTTAACAAACACACACTGACTACTTATTCTGTATTAAGCACTATGCTATAATGCTGCTGTCCTTTGGATTTGGAGGTCCCTGAAAGGCCAGACAGTTAAAGGCTTAGTTTTGCATGGTACTTCAAGGGAGTGGACACCTTAAAAGGTGGGACCTCATAGGAGGCCTTCCAGCCATTGGAAATGAAATGGTAAAACTGACTCCATTTTATTCTAGCTGACTTTTGCTTACCCTATGTTTCTGCCCAGCCACCCCCCTCCCCAACAACCAGTCAGCCAGAACAGCCCTATGCAGTTTCAGGGGTACATTGTTTCTGTAATACTGGGAAACAACTAGCCAGCCAGAACCTTCTCTCACTCAGCTATACCTGCAGATCCAGGAAGTCCATTGTTTCTGCAAATATGAGAAATGAATGTTTCCTAACCGAAACTTAGAAACTTTTTGTTACCTGTAAACTTCTTTGTTAACTGACCGGCCTCAGGTCTGGTATAACTATGATCTGATGCAACTATGGTTATTGGCGTTGCCCCTGGCATAATGTAATTGTGGTTTTAAGCTTTATAATCCCTGTCCTGCTTCTTCTCTGGGTCTTTTGGGCATTAGCCACCTCTCAACCACTATCTATTCAAAGAACTCCTAGCTCAACTAGCACTATGTGGTGTTCTGTGCCTCACACTGAGTATTAAAGAAACATGCACTGGAAGGGGAGTAGAGAGATCCCAACCCCTTCCTGCTACTCTGTTTCATCTCAACCATAAGGCGGGAGGTTTTGCTCTATTACCTGCTCCCTGCCAACCTATGCTGCCTTGCCACAGGCCCCAAAGCAACAAATCCACCTGACCATGGACTGAAACCTCTAAAATGTAAGCCAAATATCATGGGTTGATTCTCTCAGGATTTTGTTACACTTGTGAAAAACACAAATGCAAAGTACAAATACACTGATGCAGTTATCCATTATACCAGACACTATAAATAGTCAACATATTAAAGTGGGGTTGTTCCTTTAAGAGAGAAAAAGTTTATGTTTGTTCATAGTTCAAGGATTAGTCCATCAGGGCAGAGATGTCCTGCCAGCAGGACATTGAGGCAGCTGATCAACGTGCATCTGCAGTTAGGAGGCTGAGAATGATGAACCTAAATTAGTTCTAATATCTAAAATTAAGGTGCTTTATTTAGTATTTGGAACTGTTTCCTTGATAGGTAAGGAAAAAGCTTTGCTTTTCCCATCTGTAAAATGTATTATCTTGGGATGCAAAAATGGTTCAGCAGTTATTGCTCTTTGAGAGGACCAGGATTCTGTTTCCAGCACCCATATTGCACAGCTCACAACTACCTGTAACTCCAATTCCAGGGGATCCTATGACTTTTGGCCTCCGAGGCCACCAACACATATGTGCTGCACATAAACTCATGCAGGCACACACATATACACATAAATAAAATAAAATAAATATTTTTTAAAATGGATTATTTCTGAGATAATTAGAACAGATGAGATAAATGCAGTTTTGTCCTGTCCACCAGGGGCTAGGCTGCCCTCCTGTTTCTCAGCAAAGAAATTTTAATGACATTTTGAGAACATTACATGCATTTGTTTTCTAAAGAAAAGTACGGTATACATTAATGTCAACATAAAGCAAGGAATAAGGCATGTAAAAATGTTTTAATTATGCAAACTTGCTAAAGGATGTTCTTTACCAGATACATAAAAATCACATTCAAATAATTGCAATCCAAGACATGTGGGTTATATTGTTAAGTACAAAAGGTTCCATTTTAGAAGGGGAGAAATGAAAGAATAAACAAGCATCAGAATGTCTCTTACACTAACAAAGTGATCACTCGTTGGGAAAAGGTGAGAAACAAGCTAGAAGAGAAAAGACTGGATACAAGATTTTTCAAGAAATCTCAAGATTTCTGGGGCCTAGAGAGGTGGCTCAGCAATTAACAGCACTGGCTGCTCTTGCAGAGGACCCGGGTTCAATTCCCAGCACCCACGTCGTGGCTAATAACTGTAACTCCAGTTCCTGGGAATCTGACAACCTCTTCTGATCTCTGCAGGCATTGCACCACATGGGTGCACTTACACATGCAGGCAATACACTCATACACATAAAATAAAAATAAAATATTTTTAAAAATATACACACATTTTTTATTTTTGAACCATGTAAGCATATTCTCTGTTCTGAAGAAAAAGCTTTCAAAGCAACACAAATAAGTATACTTTAGAAATCAAGTATCAGTATGCCTTTACATATCAAAAATCACTATTAACATAAATATGATTCTAATTTTGCTTTTCATTTATTCAAAATAAAACTATAGCTGTAATAGTTGTATAAGTTATTAGATCTCTGTCATTTTTTCTATGTTCATTGAGAGACAAAAATGTTGAAATCACACACAAAACCAAACAATGAAACATTTTATTTTGTATATTATTATTGTTACTCTGTGTATGAGACTGGGGGGAGGGGGCAGTGTGTGTGCCACGGCACACGTGTGGAAGTCAGAGGACAGTTTTCCAGAGTCATTTCTCTCCTTCCACCTTGTTCAGAGGCCTGGTCTCTTTTGTTATTTTTGCCTTACTATTTCCTCCAGGCTAGCTGGCCTGCAGGCTTTCAGGCAATTCTCCTGTCTCCTACATCCATCTCACCAAAGGAATATTGGAATTACAAATATGTGCCTCCCCATCCAGCTTTTATATGTGGATTCTGGGGATCAAACTTGAGTTATTGGGCTGTGCAGGAAGCACTCTTAGCCACGGAGCTATCTCACTGGCCTACAATTTCTTATTTTACAAAAATAATTCAAGAGTGGTGGTACACACCTGTATCCCAGCATCCAGGGAGCAGAACTAGGAGGATCAGGAGTTCAAGGCCATCTTTGGCTACTGAGAGAGTTCATGGCCAGCCTGGGTTATATGAGAGCCTGTCTCAAAGAATTTTAAAAAAGCATTCCATATATCAAGCCATAAATTCAACTTATCTACCTTTATGCTGTCAAACATAATTAAAGTAAGCATAGAGGATAAGAGCTTGATTTCTAGAATTAGACTGATTAGGTATGAATTAGGTTGCACTCATTATATAATGCTGGGGAAGGTATCAACTTTCTCATCTTTAAAACAGCTAAAAGTGGCTTAGCATGCAGTAAAAGTTCAATAAACGCTTACTAAAAAAAGTATTCCCATTTACATTTTAATATTCCAACACTCAAACTAAAAGTGACAATATGATTTTTTATTTGCTAACCAATCTTTTCTTCTTGGTGATGGGAAAATTTAAGTGTATCTATATAATGTTAGAAAAGTAGTATGATAAAACATTTGTTTTTGTTGTACTGTCAAAACCTGGGGAAAAACAAATTTCTTATTTATTATATTCTATAATTATGGAAGTAGGCTACAACAAAGGATAGTGAACTATGAAAACAGCAAAACTTAGTTTATAGTGAGATCTAAAGAATCACATAAATTTGCAAGCAGCTGTTAAGAAATAACTCAAAGGAGAAGGGATATTTTAGTTGTTGAGTTTTATTTTTGATAAATAGTATACATTTATATGGTACATTGCGGTGTTTCGCTATTTCTAACAATGTAGAATTGTCAAGTAAGGCTATTAGTATATCCATCACCTTTACCTCAAATATTTATTATTTCTTTGTGACCAAAACACTTGTGAACTGTTACATTAATGTTAATTATACTTATCACATTAAACAGGACATCAATAAGACTTGTTCCTCTAATTAAAACTTTGTATCCTGTCCTCTAATTAAAACTTTGTATCCTGTGATGGTTAGATTTAGAATCACCTGGGAAGGAATCTCAACAAGGCATTATCTATTCAGGCTGGCCTGTGCGAATGTCTATGGGGGATAATCTTGACTATGTTAATTGAGGGAGAAAGACCCGCCCACTATGGATGGCACCATTCCCTAGCAGAGGGTCCTGGACTGTATAGGAGGAGAGAGAGAGAGAGAGCTGAGCACTAGGATGCTTGTATTAATTCATTACTTTCTGTTCTCTACTGTGGATGTCATATGACTAACTGCTTCGAGTTCCTGAGGCCTTGATTCCTGGTAATCATTGACTATAACCTGGAAAGCCAAAATAAGTTTTTTTAATAAGCTAAAATAAACCCTTTCTTCCTTCAGTTGCTTTGTCAGGGTGTTTTATCACAGGAACAGGAAACAAAACTAAGATATAGCCCTTGACCACCATCTCCCCTTTTCCCTGTCAGCTTTGCACCCCAGCCTCTTGGAGTCACTGCTATTCTCTACTTCTGTGGGTTCAAATTTTTGAAATGGGAATATTTTTAAGATATTTTTGTCACTTTAAAAGCAAACTCCAAGAGATGGAGATAAAAGCATTGGAGGAGGTCTGTATGCTAGTGGAGGGAGAGAAGCAGTAAGAAATGGGAAAGTTGGCCATAGTATTTTCTTAGTGGAGCACAGGGAAGATGAGCATGACACGGACATGGCCTAGCCAGGCCTTGGTCTAACCAGGTTGGAAGGAGGGTTTCCAGAGTTCTCTCCCTATGTCATTTCTATTTAGAGCCAGTACCGAATAGTAAAGAAATGTGATCTTTGTTCCCGACGCTGAGAGAAAGCCTAAATTCTTGGACTCTCTCAAGTGATAAAAGTGTTTTCCTTATTATCTTTCTATGGTGTGCTGGTGAGTCTTTGTCACCTTGACACAAAATAGAGTCACCTGGGAAGAGGGAACCTCAGTTGCGGGAATGCCTCCTTCAGATTGCAGGCATGTCTGTGAACATTTTACTTGATTGCCGATTGATGTAGGTGATGATAGGCAGCATCATCCCTAGGTAGGTGGGCCTGGGCAGCATAAGAAACCTAGCTAAGCAAGCCAGGCTGAGCAAGAGTGTAAGCAGCAGTCTGTGGTCTCTGCCTTGGTTCCTGCCTCCAGGTTTCTACCTCCAGGTTCCTGCCTTGGCTTCCCTAGATGATAGACTATAAGCTGTAAAATGAAATAAATCCTTTCCTCCCTAACTGCAATTGGTCATGGTATTTATCACAGCAACAGAAAGCAGACTAGAACATGCAGCGAGCCCTGACAGTTTATGATACTGAAGTGACTTGTGGTGGGACCTTCAGAATGGGACCTGGCCCAATGCAAAGGTCAATCATGTGGTTACAGGCTTGGGGCCCTGAGCTGCATATCAGCCCAAACTTCCTAGGAGAGCAGGGGCCTAGAGATTTGAGTTCAACAATGTAGACTCAATGGATGATGGCTATCCAAGAAAAACTCTGAAAAAAAATTTAAACTTTTTATTACTCTGTGTGTGTGTGCGTGCATGCATGTGTGTATATAAAAATGTGTGTGAAACTTTGAATGTGCTCATGCCATGGCACATGTGTGGAGGTCAGAAAACTTTGTAGAGTGGGTTCTCTCCTATCTTTATGTAGGTTCTGGGGATAAGACTCAGGTCATCAGGCTTAGATCAGGCTAGCCTCCAACTCACAGAGATTCACCTGCCTCTGCCTTCTGAGTGTTGGGATTAGAAGTGTGTGCCATCATGCCTGGCTAGAAGCATCCCTTTGAGACCCACCTTGTTCTTTTCCTATGCATCTCCTCTTTGAGCTGGTTCTGATTTTTATCTTTTTTTTTTTTCTGTAGTAAAACTACAACCATGAGTATAACTCTTTCCTGAATTCTGAGTCTTGTAATAAGGTATCAGTGCTTAATGGATCATGGAAACCCTCCAAGTCTGTAGACAATTAGCCAGATCTGTGAATGACCTGGGAGTTCCTGAGCTTATGACTGTTGTCCATTGAGACATTCAGAAGACTAAGTCATTAATTGGAAGTTTGGCTTAACTTTAGGAAGTTATGTGTTCAAATTTTAATGCAGTTGACCAGAAAGAATTTGCTATGAACTTTGGAAATCATCATGATGAGAACAGGAGATAGAAACTGGCCAGGGAAAGCAGGGACTCCAGAGCAGCACTTCCCAGATTGTCCTTGGTAAAGATCAGGAATGCCAGAAGAGTTCTGGTTCCCCGTTTCTTTGTTATCTCCTAGGTAAGCAGCTCTGCCTAAAGGCTGTATATGACTACGGAACTGAGACTAAGAGGAGGCACCGGAACTCCTAGCTGGGCAACTGAACTGACCAGCTAGTCCAACTCCCCATAGGTTCCCAGCTGCTGCCATAGGTTCTTACTTTTCTGTTTCTGTGATAAAATACCATGACCAAAAGTGACTTATGGAAGTTTATTTTGGCTTATAGTTCCAGAGGGATGAGTCCATCATGGCTGGGGGAGGTATAGCAGCAAAAGGTAGGCATGGAGGCAGAAACATAAAGCCAAGAGCTCTTATTTTTAGCAGAAAACTTGAGGCAGAGAGTGAACTGAAAGTGGGGCAGGGTTATGAACTCTCAAAGCCCACCCCCAGTGGCAAGCTTCCTCTAGCAAGGTCATACCTCCTAAAGGTTCTTTGACCTCCTCCATACAGCATCACCAACTGGGGACCAAGTGTTCAAATACTTGAGCCTGTGGGGGACATTTTTCATTCAAACCTCCATACTACTAGCAGCTCAGTGGTACCTATTTCCTAGGATCTTTCTGTTATATAGGAGCTCTATTCTCTCTCCTCCCTCCTTAAAACTCCCACCTATAAATCTAATAAAACTTCTCTCTAAAACTCACTCTCAGTGGGACCTGGGTTTGGTTCCTAGCACTCACATGGTGGCTAACAGCCATCTATGACTCCAGTTCTAGGGGATCCAATGCCCTCTTCTAGCCTCCACAGGCACTGGATGACATGGGTGCTCTTAACATACATGAAGGCAAAACACTTCCCAAGTCGCTGGCTTGGGGAAGTTTTGGTAGCTGTTGAGTTTCTGGGGCTCCCTGAGAAAGGCTCCATCATTCTCAAAGACACTCCAATATTCCTGTAACAACAAAATGTTATAGTTTGAATATAAAATCCCCCCCCCCCCGACTCATGTATTTGGACACTTGGTCCCCAGCCACTGTCACTGTTTTGAGAAACTATCAACCTTCAGAAGATAGGGACTAGTTGGGGGCAGTAGGCCACTGGGAAGGAGGCATGTCCTTGGGAGTATATTATCCAGGGCTCCTTCCTGATGCATTCTCTACTTCTTGGTCCATAGTCATGATATGAACAAGCAGCTGCCATATGCTCCTGCCACTGTGGAGCCATTCTGCCATGCCTCTCCACATTGACTAAAAATTCCCTGGAATCTAAGCCAGAATAAGCCCTCCTCTGGTAAGTTGTTTCTGTCAGGTTATTTTGTTACAGCTACAAGAAAGGGAACTAAAATTCAGGGGAAGTAGCAGTCATACCTTTTAGACTCTGGGAGCGAGAAGAACATTAGGAATCGTGGCACCTCATGCTCATTGCTTGCTGATTGGTATGGGCACTCTGTCCTTAGATTGTCTAGCATTGGTCCCATCTCTGCCTTTCCTGAGTCCTGGGGCAAAGAGCTGTGCAGTTCTGTAGCTAAGAATAATGAGAGATAGATATAAGCTCCTTATTTTTTAGACTTTTCTAGTTTCTGCTCAGTTCTGCTGTTCTTTGACTTTGTTTCTAAATGGATGGTCTGGCTGACTTAACACCAGATGCAGGCCAGCAGATGACTCCACCAGCAATCAGAATCACCTAAGGCTGTATCCCTGTAATAAACCTCTTCTTCTACATCACTCTCAGTTTTGCTATCCTGTTTTTATCTTAACAGATACAGTTCATCAATTTAAAAATACACATTGGGAATTAAAAGAGGAATATTACAGGAATTAAAAGAGTATTAGCGCTCTCATCCCTGGCTGCATGTTAGATTATTTTTAAAAGTACTGGCACTAATACCTCTCCCCCATCCCTGAGATTTTAGGATAAATTCTCAAGTTTTAAAATTCTTTTTAAAAAGGAGTTCTGAGGTTCTAGAACGTGCCAAAACAAAGGGGTGATTCCTGGGAAACAGGAAATAAATGGGGTGAGCCCTACAAGTGTCTTAGCTTGCCTCCATGAAGGGATTTTTATGTTACAATATAGAAGGATTGGGGATAGATCAGGCAGAGTCTGGAAGTTTCCTGTGTTAAGGAGACACAGCTAGAATCCAGGAAAACCAAACAGAATGCCCTAGACTCGAAACTGAGGAGATACAAGCTGCATAGAAAGGGCACTCCTAGAAACAAACAGCTTCCTCCACTGTTCATGAAAGTGCTGATTTGAGGACACAGTCCAAGGCTGAGGAGAGAAGTTTCCCAAGAATTAGAATGGGCTAGGGGCTGGAGAGATGGCTCAGCAGTTAAGTACACTCACTGTTCTTGCAGAAGACCTGGGTTCGAATCCCAGCACCCACATGGCAGCTAACAACTATCTGTAACTCCAGTTCCAGGGGATCCGACAGCCTCTTTTGTCCTCCGTGGGCATTGCATGACATGGGTGCACTTACCTACATGCAGGCAATACACACATACACATAAAAAATAATAATAATTAATAAAATATTTAAAAAAAATTAGGAAGGGCCTGGCAAGATTTGCCCAATGGTGCAATAGTGGCACAAATGTTATATGAGTAACCAATTACTTTCTGATTAGATTCAAGGTTCACTTCACAAGATGGAGCCCATACTTGACACTAATACCAGGTCTACAAACCTGTGGTTAGACAGGTCACAGGCCATAGGAGAGAATCTATTATTATTCTGCTAAATGGACATAGTATTAAACCAACTCTGAATGGCTTATTTCTATACCTATAGATTAATGCATCTCTCAACTCTCACCAGACAATTTTCTTCATGCAGCAGATAGTCATTAAACAGAGACCCACAACTGGTCAATGTGCAGAGAATAAGAATGCTTATCCCTGCATAGGACATTTACATCAAACTTCTGCCTCCCAAGGCTCAGGGATCATTGTGAAAAATGGGGCAGAAAGATCCTAAGAGTCAGAGATGGTAGATGACCAGAAGACAGTGTTTTTCCAGACAGCAAGGGAGCTCTTCATATGAACTCACGGCAACTGTGAGAGCATGCACAAGACCTATGTAACCTCAAGTCAAACAAAATCCCAGCACAGACGTAGGGAAGTACGTAAGAAGCCCTAACCATAGCTGAAGAACTATTGGCAACTGATAGCTGTTGGCAGAGGGAGAGTTGATTTTAAGGGTGTGATGCTGGATAGGTTAACCAGGCTCCAGTGGCTGGCCCACACCAAAGGGCATTTACAGACACAAAATAGACTTGACAGGTCTTAAAACAATTTTTTTTTTAATTAAGAACTTTATCTTTAAAATAAGAGTGCCGGGCGTGGTGGCGTATGCCTTTAATCCCAGCACTTGGGAGGCAGAGGCAGGTGGATCTTTGTGAGTTGAGTTTGAGCCCAGCCTGGTCTACATAGTGAATTCCAGGACAGCTGGGGCTACAAGGAGACCCTGTTTCAAAAAGACCAAAAAAAAAAAAAAAAAAAATAGTCTAAGCCTGAGGCTACTGAAGTTATTTACAAGTAACATGATTTACATTCTCAACTCAGTGTGTGAAATAAATTTAAAGACCAGAGGCTCAAAACACAGGGCACTGTTTGAGTAACCCTGTGGATGGTTGCTTATTAGTATGGGGAAAACCAGAAAATAAGCAAAGAACATTGAGTGGAATGTGGTATGACATTGCAGAGAATGCAGAGAGGAGGGGGCAAGGATTCTCGAGGGGTCTTCTTTAAAAAGATGTTTTTACCTTATATATGTGTGGGGGGGAATGTATGCCACAAGTACAGGTACCGATGGAAGCCAAGAGGGCATTGGATCCTCTGGAGCTGGAGTCACAGGCAATTGTGGGCCCCATTCATTGAGGTAACTCCAGCTGTCTGAAAGAACAGCAAACAATCTTTTACTAATTCTTTTAAAAATACTTAGTTTGAGGGTTTTGTCTATAGGTATGTAAGTGCATCCTGTCTTGCAACACCATGGAGGCCACGAGACAGCACCAGACCCCATAGAACTGGAGTTATGGACAGCTGTTAGGTGCCATGTAGGTGCTTGGAACCAAACCTGGGTCCTCTGCAAGAGCAGCCATTGCTCTTAACCCAAGCCCTCTCCAGCCCCTGGCTATACAACCCTTAACTCTACAAAACATCTGACCACTATTGGCCAGCAATTCAGCTCAGCAGATAAAGGCCCTTGCCATGCAAGCCTGACAACTGGAATTCTAGCTTGGAACCTACAGTGGAGAGAACCAGCTCCTCAAAGTTGTCCTCTGACCTCTACATGTGCCACAGCATACATGTACCCACCTATGACACAATAAAATTGAATTTTTTTAAAATATTTTAATTGTTACTTTTATGTGTATTCGTGTATTGCCTGCATGTCGGTAAGTACACCCATGTCATGCAGTGCCAGCAGAGGTCTGAAGAGGCTGTCGGGTCCCCTGGGACTAGAGTTAAGGACAGTTGTTAGCTGCCATGTGGGTGCTGGGATTTGAACCCGGGTCTTCTGCAAGACCAGTGTTCTTAACCACTGAGCCATCTCTCCAGCCCCTGATTTTTTTTTTTATAAAAAAAAACTATAATCTCATGGAGTATTCCTGGAGAAACTTTCTACTCCTGTTGATCTATATTGAATTTTCAGAGGCTACCTTTCTGTTTACAAAGTACAGATACTTAGTTTCATTGGTTTACCTGGGCAAAAAAGAAGAATGTCACTAGAACTTCACTAAAGGTTGACCCCCCCCCCAAAAAAAAAAAAACATTAAGACTATTCTGATCACCCATGAACCAACGTTGAGCTGGTCCAAAGTAGATAAACTGCAATAAAATAGTATTTATCTTTGTCTCTACAGATCTACCTAGTTTCCATATGGACACCAAGAAATAACAGGCTTATTGGAAATAAACACTATGAAACTGCTTAAAGGAAACAAAGTCTTTTTAAAAATCTTATCTCTATGCCAAGTGGGTGCACAGCTTTATTAAGACACAGAACTGGTCATTTAGAAACAAAATATGAGTGTGAACTAGAGACCAGGCACAGTGCTCCAAACGAAGCCACAGGTCAATGACTATCTCCACATCAAGCTGCAAATCTACAAAAGATATCAGGTGGACAATCTTACCACCAGTAAAAGTACGAATCAACATGAGCATGTTGCTGAATTAGTGAATATAATTACCTCTGAGGTTAGTGATGCCCAAAAAAGACACATTCTCCTTTTTTATATATTTAATATATTAAAAAGGAACACAGTTTAAATGCTGTGGTACTAAAAAAAGATCCAAAGTTTTCAAGAATGTTTATAAACAATTTTGCAATGAAAAACAGTATCTTGGTAATACATTAAAGTCCTGTTAAACAAGATTTTAAAATTATAAAATGTTAACATTAAATTCTTCCCAATGTTCATACACAAAAAAGCACAATATCCATTATAAAATGTGTTCTTGTGCACATGTCCTGGCACTGAAAATGCTACATTTCTAGAATTTGAGTGACAGAGGCAGCACATGAAGGCTCATGAATCTTTTAAGAGTATTTGTAGTAAAACATTCTAACATTTTGTCTGACATCATCGTTCCTCTAAAAAGAGTTTTCAGTAATACTGTCATTTGAATGTAAAAATATACATGTAGAGATATTTAACTTCCTGAGTGACCAGCCACCACACATCGAATGTGATTTAGTGAAAGAATTCTAGTGTTTAGAATCAAATAGTATAGAACTGTGTTCAATTGTGGTAAAATTCAAAAGAGCGTATCATGGAATTCTAATTCAATTCTCTTGAGTCAGGCAATATGATTTATCCCCAAATATAACCCATAAGCTTTCTCAAATAAAATGTGAACCTGGATCACTGAGAAGTTATATTTTCTCATTTATTAACAAAATGCAGACAGCCATTTCGGACTACTTGCATGTTTTCTACTATACACACCAAAATGATTCATTAATGAGAAATTCCTTGCAATACAAAAGGATCGGAGATAATTAAAATACTTGCTTTATAATACAATCTATACAATTCATCTTTCCTAAACAGTCTGAAATGATTCAGAATTGTGGCACTTTCTTTTGCATAAAACCCTTTCCTCTTCATAAACCCTTAGGTAAAAGGCCATTAATGTAATATATCCGGAACCACAATTCTTTTCATTTCTGTATGAAACAGCTGCTATAGGTCTTATAAATTTTTTTCAAAGAAAGGTAGAAAATTGTGAAGCTACTCTGTATAGTTTTAAAAAATATTTCCAGCCAACTTAGTCAAAAGGCCTAAAATGGGCCTGGGAGACAATGTCCTTGAAATGGGGGTTAGTGTCGAGATGGATGCCACTTTCCATCTCTACTGCTGTCTCTTCTGTTATCATAGTCATGGTTCCAGCCATCATGATTCCTGTCTTCATAGAAGAAATCATCTCTGCCTCCTCTGTAATGGTAGTCAGACCCATGATCAGAGTAACGCTGCTCCCAGCTATAGTGTCTGTCCGCAAGGTAGGGATGAGAATTCTGTCTGACTTTACGCTGTGAGGCTGGTGTATCTTGGCGCCACTGAGAGCTGGAAGACTGGTTATAATTTTGATTGTGTGTTTGAACTGATGGTGAAAATCCCAACTGATCCACATGTAGAGAACCAAATTTCCCACCATATGACATCTGTCTCAAAACACTGTTCATCTGAAGAAAGACAAAAGAGAGAAATGTTAGCTGTAAGGACTTTGAGATCTCAAAGTCAGTATGTATTTAATCACAGTTAACCACAGATACTAAAGGAAAATCAAATGCATCCTTGCCTAGATACATCCTAAGTTAAACATAACTGAATAGTCACATACAGTTCTTTACCTTGAATGTAAACCTACATATTCTTACACATAAACACCGCTTATCTTCAAGAGTCCACTAGAAGAGATCACTTACAATGGCTAGAATATGAATCACTATAACAAACATACAAAGAACTAGGCACTCAGTATCATGAGGAAAGACTTCATAAAGGTGGTATGTGATCTAAGGGTTAAAAGAATGAATGGGGTCTTTTAAGGAAACTATTTGAAGGGAGAAATATGTCGAAGAAAGGAAACTGCATAAACAAAAACATGGACTGGGTTCAAGGAAAAAAGTTATACTAGCTGAAATGGGCTATGTATCTTAGAAGCTGTTAGTTGAAGATAAGCCAGTAGGGTTCACTAGAATCAGAAGATGGGGATGCCAAATAAATACAGAAGTTTTACCTTATTTTTTTAAAAAAAAGTCAAGTGTATAGGAAAGATAAGCAAAACAAGAGTCATAAAATTAGTTTGGAAATGGTGCACAAGATGAGCAGTGAAGGGAAAACAAAGCTATGACAACCAACTTGGCCCTGGACACAGTCTGCTTCCAGACAGAATATTTTGCAGATCTACAAAACACAGGAGCCCAAGGATACCACACCAAAACTGATTTGGGCAAGAAGAAAATGAAAGGGCCTGGAAAACGAGTGGAGACAAAAATGGAACAACAGCCAATCTGATTTTTGGCCAAGTCTAAGAGAGCTGGTCTAGAAGACACGAGTGTAACTCCATAAAGATCATGCTAGTCTAATGCAATTATGAGACAGAAGGCCACTTGTGGTGGTACACACCTGTATTCATAGCACTCAGGAGGCAGAGGCAGGAGGATCTTAGTTTAAGGCTAGATTGAGCTACAATCAGTGAGACCCTGTCTCAAGATAAAGAAACAAAAAAGTTATAAATTTGTGCTTAAGAACATAAGAAATAAAACTAAGAAAAATTAATTAATAAAAAGTTATCTGATATAATATGAATATTTTAACCAAAAGCAACTAAAATTGGAAAAACAAGAACCCGAAACCCCACAACAAAAACACCACAGCCTACCATTGCTTGTCTCTGGTAATTTTCTGGAGTGGAAAATGATCTCTGAACCGTCTGTGATGATGGAGTCATGTTGTCCACAGTCCTTTCGTATCTGCTAGAAATAAAGAATCCAGTAAAAACCACTCATTCAACGAATACTAAATGCCAATTAGAAGCAGGACACAGTTCTCAGTGATGAAAATGATTAAGATAAGTTCACATGTGATGTATGGCTGACAGATCCAGAGGAACAGTAAGGTGTTCTATCTTAGGTCAGCTAATCAGGAATAGACTTTCTGAAAAAGACATTTAAAATGAAAGGTGAGCAATAGGCTACCTGGACAAGTAACCCAGACTGGTGCAGGGTGAACAGACTATGTAGTCTATGGGCCAAATTTAGTTTTGTAACGTGAAGTTTTATCAGAACATAGCAATGTTTTTTTCACGTTTGTATTACGTATGCCTACCTTACTGCTATGACAGAGACAAAGACAACATGAACAGCAAATACTGCAATATTAACTATTTGAACTTTCATAGAAAAAAAAATGTCAGTCTCTAAGCATAATGTCATTATTCAGACTGAGAAGTAAAATAGAAAGGATTTTATAACCTGGATATAAATCAGGGAATGAGAAGCAAGACACTGTAAATTTTGCATTTTTTTGACTTGTGCAGTTAGGCAGCTATTACTGAGATCTGAAAGAGCAGAGGCTTGGAGGACAAATAACCAACTCATTTGTCATCTTAGCATGCAATTAAAGTTCCAATGGAGGTAAGAAAGATGGAGGGTTCTATTTTACTTTTTAGGGGGGAGGAGGTCTTAGACTGGAGTACATGCCTAAATGCTAGGAGGGGTGAAAAGTAGTTTCTCTTATGCTATGAAGAATATAAAAATGATACCCCCTAGCCTTTGATTAAAACTACTCACTAGTATGCTCCCCCCAACACCCACCCCCAAGAAATTCTAAGGAGAAAACTTTCTGTTCCACCTAGGATACCTTTGAATGTTACATGAAAATGGCTGAAGATGCTGAGTTCCAACTCAGATGTGTTTAAACAATGCTAATTAATTTCAGTTGGTAAAAACAGACAAAAGGAGAGACACGCTTTTTTTATTATTGCTTCTTAAAAAATCTCACCTTCCAGTATCTCTTCAAAGCCAACCAATTCTCCAGCTTTGGTACTGCCTTAATCCAACCACCAACCTCACTCCAACAGCCCTGCAGGTCGCTACCAATAGCTTCCAAACCAGCCTTCTCCTCTTTTCCCCCTTTCCCATCTGATCCATCTAAGCGTAATGTAATTGTTCAGACTGAGAAGTCTTACTGTTTCCTACTTGTAACATTTCAGTGCTTTCATATCCTTTAGGATAATATCCCCCAAACCTTGATTAGAAGCCTATACAACCTCACTCAGCCCTTATCTATTTCACCAAACACCAATGTTCTCTATGTACCAACTTCTTTCAGTTCCTCTTTCATCTACATCATCTGCTGTGAAGAGTCTCTCAAAGCACTTTCTACTCATCTAGAAAACTAATTACAGTGATTAAACAAGTAGTCACAAAATGTAACTTGTCTTCACATAGACTTGAAGTTCCACTTGGCAGTGTATCCTAACTGTGGGGCTCAACCAGCTGCTGAAGTCTGAACCACACACACTGCTTACAAAAGTTCACCTCCAGTCCACACTTTCTACACCTAAAAGGGATAAATAATCCCTACTTTGTAGGATTGCTGAGGAATAAATGAGATCGGAATAAATGAGATCTTACACACAAAAGGCTTGGTGAGGAACTTGACACAGTATGTTATGATTGAACATACTGCTCTACAGAATAAACAACAATAAAAAGTGCCCCTGGTAAAATACCGACACTGAAAGCAAACATTTATTTAGACAAATAAGGTCCCATTTCTAGCCTTAAGTAGCTATGAGGACTTTAATTCCACTTTGTTTCCTTATAAAGGACAGGACCAGAGCAATGAGGCTGAAGGCCACACAGCAGGTGGAAGCAGGTCTACGCTTCAGTTCAGTAGCCACTTCACTAATCAGTGCTTCTAAACTGCAAGAAAACAACCGATTAACGGTTATAAAATTAATTTGAAATGTGAAAAAAAAGTACTGTTAGACAAATAATTGAGATTTTGGGGGGGTTCAATTCTATACATGTATATGTAAGTGTGAATGTCTTTACAAATGCACGAATATAGTTATACATTATTTATTGCAAGAAAACCTACACACAGTCTACGTGCCTAGATACCCTTAGAGATACAGACAGTGGTAGACAATGAAGAAAGCTAGTCACTCAGGAATTCTGAGGTCATTACCTCAGAAATTCTCTGATGACTTTAATAATGAGAGACAGTACCTGCTAGGAGACGTGGAGGAAGGACTTGAGTTTCCAACATGATGCTGGGGGTGTGATACACTGGCATCCTGAGAGGCATGACTACTTCCTAAAATGGGATAAAAAAAACCAGTAACAATTCAAAGTGTCTCCTCCAGTCCAATGTACTCCCCAACAAGAGTCTTTAAAAAAGCAAAGATACTAAATTGGTATAGACTACCTGTTTCATAAGAATGTTTCCTAAGTATGTTAATACCAAATATTCCAGGCTGGGCACGGTGGCACATGCCTTTAATCCCAGCACTCGGGAGGCAGAGGCAAGCAGATCACTGTCAGTTCGAGGTCAGCCTGGTCAAATGGTTTACGTTCTAGGCCAGCCTGGTCAAATTGTTTACATTCTAGGCCTGTTAGGGCTACAGGAAGAACCTATCTCAAAAAAGGTACTACTTAGTGTATTAACATCCAATCTGGCCATGGTATTCTGATCCCCACACTATAGGCTGAGTGGAAAGTATTGTCCTCACATACTGCTAGAAAAAAATAAATAAAACCACAATCTGTATATCAACAAAGTTGCCTGGAAAAAAAGCCAAATTTAAAGAATTTTCATCACTTCCCACCACATTTTTAAAACAGCTGGGCATGGTGGCTCAAGCCTATAGTCCCAGCAATTGTGAGGTAGAACCGGGAGGATCAGGAGTTTAAGGCCCGACTTGGCTTATATATTGAGTTGAATGGTAGCCCTGTATACCTGAAGCCCGGTCTCAAAAAAAACTAAAACAAAAAAATACAAAATTGAATAATAAAACATTAAAAGCAAAAAACAAAGCTACAAACAACCTTCTCCTTCTTACCACCATCTTGGAACCATTACCTGATCTAAACTGAATTTTGATGGGCCTCCCAAAAAGTTTGATTCCATTGAGCAGATTCATTGCATAAGGAACAGATACTTCGTGCTTGAAATTCACAAACGCAAACTGCTTTGGTTTGCCTTCTTTGTCTTTTGGAATTTTCACACTTATTACTGGTCCAGCCTACAAAGAAAAGTGTTTATAATTTAAATAAGGCAATTTCAGGAAAACATTCAAATTTCAGAAATAAGAGAATGTCAGCCTAGCATGACTGTACATGCCTGTAATCCCTGCAGTCAAGAGGTGTAGGCAGGAGATCATTCAAGGCCAACCTTGCAGTTCTGGAAAAACAGTCAAGGCTATGAGACTGTCTCAGAAAACCAAAAAGAACAGAACACAAACTTTAAAACAGAAATGGCATCCAGACCCTAAAAAAAAAAGTCCTGACAGAGTAAAAAGATCAGTTACACGATTGAAATCGATATTTCATTTGAGGAAGGAGTCCCTTAATGAACTGAGAACACAATACTGAATTTACATCTCACTTCTGACGTTTTCACAAAGCAACCAAAAGCCATTATTTTCCCACCGCATGGTAATGAACGTTTACCAAAGGAAAAGTGATTTTGACTGAAAACTTAACTTTCCTTCGATCAACCAGATGGAACCAGTTACTGGAGTTATAGTGCCAAGAGACAGAATAGGTCCAAGTTTTTTAATAGTTTCAATACATTTAACACCGCAAAGTTGCTTTCCTACGTTGTATTGACGGACTTTTTTTTTTTTTTTTTTTTTAAGTCTGGTAAGTTTGCTGAGGAAATACAGACTGACAGAGAGCCGGAAACATGACAGGAATTGAGAGGAAGCAAAGGCAAATCAGATGCAAGGGAAGGCGGGGAGAGGAGGACCGGGAAAGACAGCAGTGCTCAGAGCCCCCGCCTTGGGTCCATAGACCTTAACGGGAATGGGGATGAGGAAGAGGATGTTGATGGCTCCATCCTCTGTAGTCACTTTAGGACCGAACGCCGCGAGGTGCCAGCTACCGCGTCGCCGCCGAGCGCCCTGCGCTCCGGAGCGGCCTCGGTGGGCGCCCGGCCCGCCCTGGGCCCTGAGGTCGCCGCTCACCTGGTGGAACAGCTCGAAGAGGAGCTCCTCTGTCACCTTCGTCTCCAGGTTGCCCACAAACAGAGTGCGGTCGGCCTCCGCGGCCGCAGCTCCCATCTCAGCGCTACCGGGGATCCCGGGCCTAGGCCTAACGCTCGCGGCGGACTGAGCCTACTGCGCACGCGCGGAAGCCCTTACGTCATCTCGTTCAGACGTCACGACGTGAACTCCCGTCGTCCAACGCGGGCGGGCTGCGCGTGCGCGCAGGGAGAAGCGCTTGGTTCCGGTTGCGGCGGTGTTTGCTGCTTCCACTGCAGCGTTAGAAATGGCCGGGTTCGGCAACGGTCGCAGGTCGGACTGATCTGTGGAGCTGCCGAAGGCCCAGTTTGACCGACGTACATCACGCGGGCACTACGGGCGGTGTTTGGCTATGGCCCCGAACTCGATGTCGTCAGCCGGCGATCAAGCCAACATGGTGGCATTCCGCTCCACCTACGGGGACCTCAGCCGGTCGGCTTTGGCGTGGGCGATTTTGTCCAGAGACAGCTTCCTGCTTACGAGGCCTGAGCCGAATCAGCCAGGACTTTGGCCTCCGGTGCGACCCACTGTTCCGACCGACCGACGTCGAGTGCTGGGTGGTGGCCGAAGCCGGAGCCGCCAAGGCAGATACTCGCCCTACCCGATCCCTGAGGTCAAGCTCGATCTCTTAAGAAGCGTGTTGCAGCAGCGTCTGGTTGCTCTCGCAGCCCGAATTTCAGCGTAGACCGAATGCCTCCCCTCAGTTAACTTGGAAACAAGACCTCCCTAAAAGCTCTCTTGGTGTAACTGCAGTTTTATTTCTAGTGACATATTTTCATCTTGATACAAATAAGTAGGGGGAGTGTTAATAGAGCCTATCAAAGAAAATTTAATATTAGTCCAGATGTAGCCAGGAAGGAAGAAGAAAGGGATTTTCTTAGGTATTCACAAAGCCGAGTGCCTGTGGATGTAGGGACTCCTGTGTTCAGGCAAGCCCAGGTGGGGTTGATTAAACTCCTGATCCTTCTGCCTGTACCTTCTGAGTGCTGGGATTCACAGGCATGAGCCACCATACCAGTTTGTCAAAAGAAAGGGTTGGATCCCCTAGATCTGGAGTTATAGGCAGTTGTTAGCTGCCATGTGGGTGCAGGGATTCAAACCCAGGTCGTCTTCAACCACTGAGCCATCTTTCCAGCTCGTAATTATTTACTCCCTGGATGGTGACACTTTTTCAATAAGGGATCCGAATTTCTCTTAATTTCTGCAGTCCTCCCTGGTTGAGTATGTTGAGGCTTGTAATTCAAGCTTCCTCTACCTCAGGTTCTTGAATTTTGTTGGTGGAAACAGATGCTACTCCTTTTTATCACACTGACTTACCCTTCCATCTATCCCCACCACCTAACACTTTTTAAGTAGTGTCTAGAGTCCAATCTCATCTATACTTAAAAAATGCTCTTACTCCAGCTTTGTGTTTGTTTTTAGACAGGGTCATACTACATAGCCCTGGCTAGACTGGAACTTACGTAGACCAAGCGGGTGTCAAAACTCAGATCTGCCTACCTTAGCCTCTTGAGTTGTGAGATTAAAGGCTGTGCCACTATGCCCTTCTTACTCTTCCAAGTTATTAAGCCATTTTACATACTATTCCAAAGGCGTATGTATTTTTATATTTGTCATTTAATGCACTCAGTCCAATTTTTCTCCTTCCGGTCATTTTAAAACAGGGTCTCTGTAGCCCCAGTAGGCCTGGATCTCATCATGTATACCAGGCTGGCTTCCATCTCTGAGGCCAGGCTTCAAATCCAATCTTAATGTAAATCTGCTGTTGAAAAATGCACTGGTAGAACAGTAGTTGTACATAGTCACTTCTCATTTGTTACTACTCACTGTAGCCTTTTGAAATTTCTTGTCTTTACTCCTTCAACCTTTGAATCTTTTTAATAAAACTGAGATGGCCTGACTGTTGCAGGTTGGCCTAGAACTGGAAATCTTGCCTCAGGCTACCCAGTGATAGAATCATGCCCTGTGCCACCTGGCCTGGCAACTGATGAACTGCACTCAGCCCTTCCCTCAACATGAGGGAATGTATTGTATGTGAAGTTAACAGGCAATCACACTCAACTATCCGTCAAGTACATTCAGTATTGGTTGTAGTTGCACTCCATGATACTGTCATGGATCTCTTAGCTGGGGCTGATTAGTTCTATGCTCATGTGTTTCTCTTACCTGTATATTCCTCAGGGTGTACTAGGAGAACATTTGTGGGTTGTTTTATTTTGGAGTGGAGCTTTGTTTAGACTTCCATCAAATTTGAAATGAAGCAAGATTGCCACATACCACACAGTATCTGATTCTGATTGATAGAACCACATCTTAAGATGAGAATTTCTGTGAGAATGGTTAATGTGAAGACTAGATAGCATGCCATAGGAAAGACATTGGCAGAATAACAGTTACTTAAAAAGGTTTTAGGCTGGAGAGATGGCTCAGTGATGAAAAGCACTGACTGCTCTTGCAGAGGCCCTGAGCAGCACCCACATGGCAGCTAGCAACCATAACTCCAGTTCCAGGGGATTAGACGCCCTCTTCTGACTTTTTGGGCATTGCGTGGCACTGGTACACTTACATATGTGCAGACAATACGCTCGTACACATATACACAAAGTAAAAAATTTTAAATTTATTTTCTGAGTGTTATGTGTACATATATGTGCACCCATGCATACAGTTCTGGAGGAGGCCAGAAGAGGGCATCGGAACTGGAGTTGTTAGCCATGTTGTCAGGTCCTCTGCAAGAACAGCCAGTGCTTTTAGCTGCTGAGCTGTTCTCTCCAACTCAACAATAACAATTTTAATTACATTTAGGTACATGACATTGTGCTGCAGGCTGTTTCTGAGTATTGAGGTTATTGAGGGTTTATTCAGTGCCTGCTACTACCTGCATCAAAGCACTTAGGAAATATGTAGTGAACAAGATCCATAGGTCTCTCTGTCCTTTATGGCACTTGATAACACACATATATATGAAACTTGATTCTTGAAACACCTCATAAGAGGGTAATTGGACTTTGATTTTGTTGCTGAAGAACAGTCCAAAAGAGGTGAACTAGATTTTCCACAATCATACAGCTAATAAATAGTAGAGCTTGCAGTCTTGCAGCTGAGGGCCTTCTGAGCAATGCAGTACACACACAAACTTACGTTGTCTAAAGATAATAAATATATAACAAGCACAGATCCCTACAAGGAAGTTAGCCAATAGAATACAATGGCTGTCTTAGGCAGAGCTTTTATCAAAACTGATGGTTAAAAGAATCCCACTGTGAGTTTTAGACTAGAAGAAATAAGGAAATGAAAGCTGGAAAGAATTGGACTTTCTTCAAACTTAGCAATGCCTAATAGAAAATAGCACCTCAAAATGGAGTAAGTTAGCTGCCGGAAAGCTCGGGAAGAGCTGGATCCTTTCATTTTTATCAAAGGAATTCTCAATGCAAAATAGGACTACATTCAAGTCTTGCCCATTTAATCTGTAATTCTGTATTCCTTTTAGATGATTGTTTTGTTTTGAGCTTTTTTTTTTTTTTTTTTTTTTTTTAGACAGGGTCTCTGTAGCCCTAGCTGGTCTGGAATTCATTCTGTGGACAAGGCTGGCATTGATCTTACAGAGGTCTGCCTGCCCCTGACTTCTGAGTTCTGGGATTAAAGGCATGTACCACCATACCCAGGGGATTTTTTTTTTTTTTTTACTGTGTATGTGTGTGTGCCTACTTGTCTGTTTGTACACCACTTGTGTGTTGGTACACACAGGATGCAGAAGAGGGTGTCAGATCCCTTAGAACTGGAGTTCTAGGCAGTAGTGAGCTGCCTGGTGTGGATACTGGGAACAGAAAGAACTGTGGTCCTTTGCAAGAGCAGCAAGTACCCTTAACTTCTGAGCCTGGGTTCCAACCGTGTAATTTTGTACTCAAATCCCAGTACTCAGGAGGCCGAGGCAGGCAGATCTCTGTGAAATCGAGGCCAGCCTGGTCTACATAGTGAGTTCCATAGTGGTTACAGAGAGACCCTGTGTAAAAAAGACCAATAAACAAAGCAGAACAACAAAAAAACTCCCATTCATTGCGAAGTCTGTTCAGTGTATCTTCATAATGTATGCATGTTACATTCTTAAGATCACACTTATAATCTGAACTGTATTTACCTGGGTAGAGAACTGCTCTCTTTACCCCCTTCACCCTCCTTTCTCCCTCCCCTCCTCCCCCTTCTTACAACTATACCCCAATGTTTCTCAAGTCAATTGTACAGATCCTTCACTAGAGCTATATGATACTACACTGATAAAGAAACAAGGACAATAAACTCCTTAGGGAGTCCTAGTGTGCAATAGCATGTTAAGGCTCGCGTGAGTAATAGTGTAGGTGCTAGAAAAAGGTAAGTGATAAGGTTTAGGTTTTATTTGGGAGGAGAGCCTTCTTCACATCAGTGTTCCATTTAAGTGAGTGTCAACACATGTCCAAATTCTTGTTTTTAGCATCTACAAAAGCATCAGAGTTCCAGTGTGTCAGAACGACTATTGTCTGGTTCTGATAATTCCTTCAGAAAAAGGCACTAAACTGTTTTAACCAATGTTTTACAACTTTTCTATAAAAACATTACTTTTTAAAGAGGTTCTCCTATAAAAACAGAAATGCCACCTTTTGAATGAAACAGTTTCAGATATTAAAAATGAATTTTTAAAAAACAGGACAGATTTTAGTAAGTTTCCAGAGTGTCTTAGGTAAATTGGTTGAGTCCTTTCCCACATTCAACTAAGCTGTTCTGCCTGTGATTGACCTGTACCTGTCAGTGTCCTGATGGGTGAGTGGGAGAAGCATGAACTCTAGATCTCTGATGCTGATGATCAAGACTGGCCTTGTTGCTAATGGCAGCTGCCAGGAGCGTCCCTTCATGTAGACAGAATCTATCTTAAGGAGAATATCATTTTAAGGCAAGGATTTACCTGGCTGCTGCTTTCACTGGGATATCTGAGAGCAATCCCTGCTGCTTTCACTGGGATATCTGAGAGCAACCCTCCTTCAAAAGGTGCATCTTCTGAATCACAGGAGAAAAATACTTTCTCTTCAGCTTCCCGAAGAGCTGAAAGTGACTGAATCAGTGTAACTAAACTTGCAAATTTCATAGCCTATGTTTGAGAGTCCATGACCTGGCAAATGTGTGCTGCCTGCCTTTTCTTACAGTTCCTCCACGTGGTTGCTGCTCACCCCTGCCTAATGTCTGTACTGGTCCCCTTAGCTAACTAGCTTGTTCTCTTTTTTTCTACCAGTGAAACACATCCTTCTAGATTAGTCAAGAGTCTATATATTGCAAAAACGCATCCATTTTAATCGGGTTAATCAGGAAGAGGGATTATATGGATTCACAGGTCTGGCTGAACATGACAGATATTTGATTTCGTGCCTACCTAGCATCTACCTGCCCTCCATTTTCACACCCAGCTCCAGGGACAGAGGTATAATCTGTCCTATTCTTTTTAACACACTAAAGTTTTCTGAGGGCAGACATTTCCTAAATTTAATTTTTATACCTATAAAGTATGCACAAGGGATAATTGGTGCTTTTTGAATGAAGGAATAAACTTCATAAGCCCCCTTTTCTTGGAACAAAATTCTAGAAGGGACATTCCATGAAGGCAAGGGCAGTAGTATTTTGTTTTCTTCCAAATTTACCATGTATGCACATGCATACACGTGCCATGGGGGCTATGTGGAGATCAGAGAACAAGGTTCTGGAGTCATTGGTTCTCTCCTGCAGGTCCCAGAGATAAAACTCAGGTTGGTCTTCAGGCTTGGCAGCAAGTACCTTTACCTGCTGAGCCATCTTGCTGGCCCCAAGGACAGTAATTGTGTAGTCACTTTGGTCTAGTAAGATCTTGCTGGGAGAGATGTAGATAACATGTCAAGACAAATTTTGCTATAAGGTTTACTTCAATTTCTAATCAACCTTCTGGGACTAATCTGAAGGTAGACCTTAATCCAAGATATTGGCAAACATACACATAAATATCTAAGGCATTTAACATTTTCCTATTTATAATTAAGAAAGAACATGGAGACCTTAAGAAAGTGTCCAGAATAGATGACGGTAAAGAGACAGTGTGAGTACTTGCTGCATTCTAGGTTGCTAGCAACCATTTCACAAAGGTTATTTTATTTAATCCTCACAATCATTCTGAGTTGGCAAAAAATTTTTATAAAGAGCCAGTTAGGCTTAATCCCCAGAATCTGAGAATATGTGGGAAAGGGGAATTAAGACTGTAGATGAAAATAAGTTTGCTAATCACCTGGCCTTTGCAAGGTGTCATTATCTAATATTTCAGAGGTAGGTCCAATATATTCATGAGAGTCCTTAAGAATGGAAGAAAGAGAAAGGGAAGGCTAGAATGATGGAGTTACCCAATGGGCTGATGCAGTCTATCATTGATGACCTCCAAGATGGAAGGGGTCAGCAGCCAGAAAATGCAGCCTCAAAACAGGAAAAGGCTGAAATCCTCCTCTCCCGGAGCTCTGGAAGGGCCAATAGCCTGGATAGCACTCGGATTTCATCCCCCAAGTTCCTCACCAGAAGGATCTAACCCACAAAACTGTAGTACATTTGTGTTTGTTTAAGCTGTAGTTTATGACCACTTGTTACAGCAACAACACAGCACTAGTAGTTATAGACGAGGAAAAAAATAAAGATCCAGTTAGGAAATACTTCAGATTTTGTGATCCAGGAGACAAAATTAACAAAAAGGCAAAAAAAAAAAAAAAAAAAAAGCAAAAATTCCCACTTCTTAACAATTAGACCCTGACTGCTTAGAGCCTGACCCAATGACCTATGATAATGCTTTATACAAAATTTAGACTGACTCCCAATGACTGAACAAATGATGCTGTAAAATTTTCTACTTAATGACACACTGAGATGCTCTTACCTATTCAGATAGTGTCCACAAGGTAAGACCAAGCAACTTATAACAAGAAAGAAAACACATTTTCACAAGATTTATTTTGATGACATTCAAAATAAAAGAATGGTTGTGGGACTGGGGAGATGGTTTAGTGGTAAACGTGTGTTTGTTGTGCAAGCATGAGGACCTGAGTTTGAAACCCCAGCCTCCACCCAAGAGCTTGGCATACGTGGCTACAAGTACCTAGACCCTCAGAGTTGATGGGCAGAAATAGGTAGATCCTGGGAGCGTGCTGGCCAGCCAGCCTTGCCAAAACCAAGTTTCAGATCCAGGGAGAGACTGTCTTAAGGGACTAAGGCAAACAGCAATAGAAGAAGACACCCAACATCATCCTCTGGCTTCCACATGCATAATACCCTATACACACATATGTATGATACAACACATGCACACACAGGAATCATTGAATGCAACTTATTTTAATTCTAAAGAGAAGGTGGAATTCTTGGGGGATAACATTTCATTTAACTGGTGTTTAAAGTTGTGTTACTTATCTCTCAAATCGGTAGCAAATGCTCATCTGTTAATGCTGAATTTTAATGAGATTTTATGTATTTCATCTTTGAAAATGTCTTTTCCTTTTTAAAAAAATTATTTAGTATTTTTATTTTATGTGTATGCGTGTATTGCCTGCATGTAGGTAAGTGCACCTGTGTCATGCAATGCCCATGGAGGTCAGAAAATGCTGTTGGATCCCAAGGGACTGGAGTTACGGACGCTTGTTAGCTGCCATGTAGGTGCTGGGTCTTCTGCAAGAACCTGGGTCTTCTGCAAGAACAACCAGTGTTCTTAACCGCTGAGCCATCTCTCCAGCCCTGAAAATGTCTTTTCATACAGATAGGTATTGCCAAATACTGGTGTGAATCTGTGAGCATATGCTTTTAATTGAGTGTATTCATTGCTTGAAAGGCACTTAGACAATACTATTAAGCTCTTCTCTGATACTGCCTTTAAGCATGACATTACATTGCAGATTTATTGCTTCCAGTTGAAGCTTAGGTGGAAGGTCCTCAATTGCACAGTTAAATGACTTTTGAAATATGAAAAAAAGTACACCCAGATCCAGTAGATGCTATTAGACTCCAGTTTGAGACCAAAAAATATATGTACTGCAAATTTGTGTGGCTATTGAAGTTGTGTAGCTTGTTCTAACTGCACAAAAAGTGTCTGGAACAGTTTGATATTGTTGTGATCCAGATCGTTAGCTGCTGCTGCTTAAGTTATTTGTGTGTGTGTGTTGGGGGGAGTGTGTGTGTGTGTCTGCATGTGTTTATGTGCACCATATGCATGCAAGAGCCTGCAGAGGAAGAAGAGGGCATCAGATCCTCCTGGAACTGGAGTTACAGGTAGTTGTGAGCTGCCATGTGGGTGCTGGGAACCAAACTCTGACCTTCTGCAAGAGCAGTAAGTCATCTAACCACTGTGCTACCTCTCCAGCCCCTAAGACCATTAGCCGCTGTTGAAATAACCGTAGCATTTTATAAGTTTGGCATGTAAATGCTACTTCACGTCTTAGTTTTAGCTTTGAGACATATTATCAGTTTTGCAGCAAAAGCTACTTTCCAAAGCCACTCACAGTTCCATGACAGTGGCTGAGGGCAGCAATTCCTACCACTTAAATTATACAGACGGCTCTTAGCTGGAGGGCTGTACAAGCAGGCAGAGGGCTGTGTTTAGCCTTTGAGCCTTGGTTTGCAGAGAATGTTTGTAATTCTCTGCTAAACTTCCCAAGGGCATAAAACTATTTAGTGGTAGAGCAGGGATCCAAATTCGATCAGGCAACCTGGCCTCAGAGCTTATTTACTTGGTGACTTGCTGCAGTACTACTTACTATTTACTGTCCGAGGGTAGCCAGTGGCCAAATCCACGTGGGCTTTTCTTTCTCAACTTTATTTTCTTAAAAAGATGCATTATATGATATTTACTACATACCAAACAGGATGAATAAACTTAATGAACGTCCATGAATTTATCCCTCAGGTTAGAGAAAATACACTTTAAATCCCTTCTGTTTAACTCACTGTGAAACATCTGCTCACACTTCCTCCTGCCAGACACAATGACTTCTGAGTGTTTTGCATCCCCTCGCTTTATTATCCTTTAACGTACTTTCTCCATATGTGTATCTTTGTGTACTATCAAGTTGCCTCACCTGTTTTAGAACAATATCTGTGTTATTATTCTGCATGTATTCTTCTGTAACTTGCTTATTTTCTTGACTCCATTTTGCTGGAACATGTTTAAAAATAAAAGTAAATTCGAATGCCTTTTGATAGAACATGCATTTTCAATTGCCACTCCTCTCCACTTTCAAACATTTCTGTTACCTGCCTGACCCTGAAGTCACTTGAGCTTACAAGCTCTGATTTACAATCCCATCTAGATATTCAAATGTTCCTGAACATTTGGTAATATGAATTTTTATCTGTGTTACACTGACATTTTTGTTATATATGATAAAACTGGATATGAAATTATTATACGCCCATATATTTGTATATATATTTTTACATGAGCATATACAACAAAGCTCATCAAACTATAAACTTTAGAATCAGTGCATTTATTATACATAAATACTTCAATGAAAAAAGGTGAACAGATATCATTTAATTTGGGGAAATGGAGGTTTAAGGTAAGATCCCTCAGCTTTTCTCGCCCTGAGTGCATGCTGACCCGACAAGCATCTATGTAGAGTGTCTTGACACTACACTCGGCTCCCCCAGACATTTCACGTTCCATGCTTACCAGCATTCAGTGTCCTATACCAGTTTTGTGTAGGTTTGGTTGGCATGAATGTGCTCCAGAGAATATGATCGTATTTGTAGGCATTTAAAGATAGTTCCCTAACATATAAGACCCCAGGATCAGATTCTGGAATACAATGTCTATGATGTCCTTCTGTTCCATAAAGTCTTATTTAGGTGTTCCTCCAATTCCACATCTAGATCATTCTCTCTTACATCTGCCTTTCAACTTGTTAGCAGGCCCTCTGTGGCCAAAGTGAAGACATGGCAATCAGGCACCAATTTAAGCATCTCCCAATGGACGTCCCTTTTTCTCCCTGGTAACTATATGATGAAACACAATGAGATTTTCTGTATGGGGGGGAGGTTATCTAGTCAATTCTGTCCTTTGACAATACTTCACATGTAAATTATTATTCACGACCTACTTCATTCCAGTCAAAGCAGAAGACACTGCCATCTTACATAAACTTTCAAGATTTTTCATGTGGTATTCTGGAAAACTTGCCAAATTAGAACATACCAGCAATTTTGAAAATAATCCAGTATGTTGGTGTGAGAAGACTGTGCATATAAATTCTTTAATTATCACTGCTTTGGGCTTAATTTTAGCTTTGTGCTGTGAGATCAGATCTGCCATTGCACCACCGCCATATTTGATGGCAGCTTCACTTGGCTCTTTTCTTGGATTCAGTTCAGAGCAATGCAACAGTTCTGTGATGTGGACACAGTTTCTCCACTAAAGCCATCCATTTTAATAAAGTAAAGGTCTAGCCCATTGAGCCTGGTTGAATACAGCTGTTGTACTGATCTCTTCTGGTGCCGCAGCCGCTGAGTTCATTTCCTTAATCACATTTTCCATACGGGTAAAAGCATGAAGCTGCTTGGTATCTTCCAGAGTGCATGCATTCTAATTTCAGAATTTAATCAAATGGAACTGGCTTCCTGACAGAGTAAACAGAGCAAAATACTGTATCCAGACCAGCTGCCAAGCTAGCAGCCTGGATTTATTTTTCCTTGCTTTGCTAAATGCATCTTGAATTTTTGAAAACATAGTCCAGGTTTTAGAGAATTTAGCATTTTTGAATCAAGACAAGTCACCTCTAATAATCCACCATAAATACATCCATTAAACTGCAAAAGTCAGGCAGCTGAGTTAATCCTTTCTCACACTTCCAGGGCCACAGGAGAAAACATACTACTTTTTTTCCCTATTGATCACAGCAATTGTGTACATAGAACCTTGCTATTTGGGTTAATCTAATAGCAGAGAGTACTTGTAAATATCTAAACATTTTATGTCATTGCTACTTTTGTAATTATTTGAAAAGACTTATTTTTATTTTTAAAATTATGCGTATGGCTGTGTATCTGTGTGTGGGTATGCATGTGTGAGTGCGGTTGCCTAGTGGGGGCAGGAGAGGGTATTATGTCCTCTTAACCACTGCCCCCTCTCTCCAGCCCCTCTTTTAATTCTTGGTTGTTAGAATTTAATTCATGTATGAAATCTTTCCAAATATAAACAGACAAGCAAGCAGACCAAAAGGAAACAGATAAACTTTATAGGGAAAATGGAAAAATACACATAATTATATGAATATAGAATTTGACAAATAATTTCAGTCTGGATATCATAAGGCTTCTGTTCCAAACACAAAGACCCTCCATCAGGATCAAATTTGAAGGCCACATCCCAATAAACAGCAGCTTAGAGATGTGTATGGCACATTTGACAAGTTCAGTTTTTGCTTTATAGATAATTGATAAAACTTGCTTTTTCTTGACAGCTTATCTTTTTAAAAAACAACTACAGCAGTAATTTGTTAGCATATTGGTTGTAACGGATTGAAAATAGGCTGGTAGTCCGTTTTCACTTGAGATTCCACTGAGTTTTTGTCCTAGTTACTTTCTACTGCTGTGATAAAGCACTGACCAAAAGTGACTTCAGGGAGGAAAGGGTTTATTCCACCTTACAGCTTGCAGTCCGTCATGGAGGGAGGCCAGGGCAGGAACTCAAGGTGGGAACCTTGAGGTAGGAGCTGAAGCACAAACCACAGAGAAATGCTCCCCTGGCCTCCACTCAACCTGCTTTCCTATACAACCTAGGAACACCTGCTCAGCAGTAACACCATTCACAGTGGGCTGGGCCTTCCTACATCAACCACCAATTAAGAGAATTCCTAGCAGGCACAGCCACAGACCAACCCAATGGAGGCAATGCCTTCCTTTTTCCAGTACATGTCAGTTTGACAGCTTGAAGTTATCTAGCAGTTTGGCACCTGTTGCACTAAAATTTCCCCTTCCCACTCCACCCTTACTCAAGGTCTTGTGGTCCCGACACCGACCAGCATAACACATTTCTATTTTGAGTTTTGCATGACATTTGGGGGGGGGGGTAACTTACAAGAAAAGGCTTCCCATAATCCGTGTGCTATTCAAGCCCTGCCCGTAGGGTCAATCAGCTTTCTCATGCCTCGTCCACGGTTTGAGTGTCTCATCTCTCGTCTGCACCTGCCAACTCACCCCACAGAGTTCTTGAGGGACGGCGCAGGCTGGCTCGCCCTAGTGCTTGGTGGCTCCGGACCATGCAAGCTAAGCTCCCTGAGTTCCAATATGGTCCCTGCTAATTCTCTGCTCACTCTCCATATAGCCTCTGCTCCATCCCTCTACCCTGGGTGCTCCTCATCTTGCCCCTGGCTGGCCTACAGAGAGTAAACCATTCTTTTCGGAGGAATGAGTATTTTTCAGGAGACAGCATCTCACCACATTAGAGCCAGGAGCCGAAGGAGAGCATGCAACCTTTCAGTGATGCTGCTTTTCTAAAAGATTAATTAAATTAATTTGTGTGTGTGTGTGTGTGTGTGTGTGTGTGTGTATTTGAGTATATACAAACGTGTATAGAGGCCAGAAGAGAGCATCAGATCAGATCAGAGTTGGAGTCATGGGCATTTGTGGGATGTCTGGCTTGTTATGTGGGTGCTGGGATCTGAACTCTGGTCCTTATGATTGCCAGCAATCACTCTTAATCTCTAAGCCTTCCCTCCATCCCCCTGTAATGCTTCTTTCTACTGTCCAATGGAGGCTCCTGCATCATAGTTCAGGCAACTAAACCATGATATTGTTTATCTCAACACCACTGCCCCTTCTGAATTCTTTATAGGATGTAGGAGATTACTTAACATGTTATATCTTTTCATTTTTATGCCAAGCCTGTGAGAAAGAAGTCTGTCTACTGTTTTTCACTACTATAACAGAGTACCAGAGACTTGGTAATTTATGAAGAATTGTAAATTTAAGTATTCAAATGAATACATTTATTAGAGTTTATTACAATTTATTACAGTTGTGGAGGGTGGGAAGTCCATTATTAAGGTTCTCCAGCTGGGGAGGGCCTTTCTGCTGTGTTAGGACAGGTTGAATCATATCATGGCCAGAGAGCAAGTGTGTGACTCATGACTTCATGAATGTGACCCTAAGTCTAATTACCTCTGTGGTTGTTTGAATGAAAAATGTCTCTCATAGGCTCACATGTGTGAGCACTGGTCCCAGCTGGTAGCACTATGTGCAGGGGTTTAGGAGCTGTAGCCTCGCTGGAGGAAGCAAGTCCCTGGAGGCAGGCTTTGAGAGCCCATAGCCTGGCCCCACGTCCAGCTTGCTCTCTCTGCAGCCATGCCTCCCTGCCATGATGGACTCTTATCCTTCTGGAGCCATAAGCCAAAATAAACTCTTCCTTCTTGATCATGGTGTTTTATCATAGCAACAGAAAAGTTACTAATTCACTCCCCAAAGCCCAGCCACCAATCAGCACCCAGCATATGAATTTGAGTGTTTAGTTTCTAATACTTGAACCAAGTAATGAAGTAATTAACATTATTGCCCAGCTGGTGAGGAACCATGCAGGGCTCTAGGTCCAGGTCCACCTCCTGAAGAGCTCATTTCAGCCTCCTTTCCTCTTTCAGGACACCTTTCTGAATCAAACAGCAGCCTTTGTGATTAGTGTGGCCCTTTAGCAAGGACATTACTGTCTTGATATAAAACAAGGGGAGGGTATGAGTCCAAAGATGCTACTTAGATCTTACTTTCTGAGGACTGGAGAGATGACTTAGTGAGTAAAGGCTCTTGCCACCAAATCTGATGACCTGAGTTTGGTCCCCAGAACCCACAAATTAGGAGAAAACCAACTCCTTCAAGTTATCCTCTGACCTTCACACCTGAGCCGTGACATATGCACACCCCCTCACCCCACCCCACACACTAAAGAAATAAATATTAAAAAGGAATTTTTAAAATCTCACCTCATGAATATTCATAAAGCTTCTTTAGGCCCCTCCTCTTTGGGACAGCACACTCCCATTTCTCTTTGGGGTATATACTTTGTTTTTCTAAATAAACTTCTGCTTAAGCTGTGTCTCTCAGTTGAATTCCTTCCTTCAGGAAGACAAAGACCTAGAGACCCCTTAAGGGCTGCAGGAAGCATCTCCAGGTCAGCGCTCCTCCTGTCCTTTGGCGGCCTCACGTTGCTGGAGCAGGTGGGGAAGATTTTGTCATTTGCACTGCTCGATGACAAACAGGCAATCTTGATGAGGAGCCGATAAAGTGAGAAAAATGAGAGCAGCAGAGAAGCACCTGAGGCAAAACTCCCTTCTCTGGAGGAGCTGCAGACTAGGGAGGGAGCTTCAGAAACCAGAGCCAGTTACTGCTCTGGAGTTGTGGCCTCTTCAGTTTGGACCAAGCACAGTGAAATGGAAAGAACGCATTTAGACTTGACAGTGGAACACAAATGAACTGTAATCCCATTCTGCCCTTTTGTGGGAGTGTTCTGCGTACCCCTCCTCCACCTAAGGTTCAGAACTCCCATTGTGAGTGATCAGCTTGAGTAATAAGAGAGCCCTCTTCCAAGGCTCTGTGCATCTTCAGACAGTCTTCCTGAGGCTGGAGAGATGGCTCAGAGGTTAAGAGCACTGGAGTTTGCCTCCCACATCAGGTGACTCACAACTGCCTGTAACTTCAGTCTGAGGGAACCCTATGCCATCTTCTGACCTTCTTGGCACTCCATACAAGCACAAATGAATCTTAAAAAAAAAAAAAAAAAAAGACCAGACATAGTGGTGCACACCTTCAGCCTCAGCAGTTGTTGGGAGGCAGAGACAGGTGAATCTCTGTGAGTTCAAGGCCATCCTGGTCTATATAGAGAGTTCTAGGCCAGTCATGGCAACAAAGTTGTCTCAAAAAAAAAAAAACAAAAAAAACGGAAGAAAAAAAACAAAACCCCATAAACACAAAAAAAGAAAAGAAAGCATTTCTAGGGCATCCAAAGCAATGAGTTTTGAAACTCTGAGTGTCAAATGCCAAGGTTTTGGCTGTCAGGGTGCAGGGTGGACTCTGTTTTTAAGTAGAGAGTGGGCTTAGCAACCATGGTCAGGAGCAGGTGCCCAGGGAAATACTCCACTCAGTTCTGTTCCTGTGTGCTCCGTGAGCTGGCTGATTCTTCTCCAAACATCCACTTGCTGTCAAGTTAGGAAATGACACCTGATTTCCACCTTTACAGTTGCTGAGAGATTCATGAGGGGCTGTAATGAAGGGATTTGGGGAATTCTCAAGACAGACACTATTTAATTGCTTGGGTTGTGTCTCTGAGCAAGCTCAGGTGTGAGGAGCTGACGAGCGCCTTGGGCATCGTCAGGGTTCTTGCTCTGTAGCAAAGGGCAGGCCTTGAGCACAGTCCAGTCCACCTCAGCCTCTCTACAGCATGACAGATGTGAGCTCTAGCTATCCTCTCATTAGTCTGGTTACAGGCATAAGCATGAAAAGGGAATGTCGCCTCTGGAGTTTTGTGGCCATTACCTCTCAAGACTCCCCAAAGAGGAGAAATGCTGTTAACTGGAGGACAGGGTTGATACCAAACATCGAGAGCAACTTATGTCTGCTACCCTTGTTTAATTTGCCCCAAGCCGTAAGACTGAGCTGAATAACTCGATAGCAGGCTGATTTATTTTCTCCATTGTTGCTTCCATTGATGGCTCTGTGTGACAGCCATAACGTATTTGGAAAATACAGCTTCTAAGAAAGTGGCACATACACTGTTTCCTTTGGCTTCCAATATTTCCCTGAGATGCTCTCAAGTAGGAAAAATTGAACATCCCCCAAAATGCAACAGCTCAAGCAAAATACCTTCTTTTTCTCATAAATTGACCAATTTAACAAATTTCTCCCTTAATTATTCCAGGACTTGAGTTCCTTTCCATCTTTTTCCATCAATCAGACTGGAACTCAAGCTTTGGGCTTGGACTGGGACTACACAGACTTTCTTGGGCCTAAGCTTGCAGACAGATCATGGGACTCCTTAGTCTCCTGAGCCGGTCCCTCACTACTATCTTCTATCTTATATCTATCTGTCTATCATCTATCTATCTATCATCTATCTATCATCTATCTATATCTATCTATCTCCTATCTATCATCTATCTATCATCTATTATCTATTTATCTAACATCTCTATCATCTATCATCTATCATCTCTATCATCTATCATCTATCTATCATCTATCTATCCATCTATCCATTGATCATCTATCATTTATCCATCTATCATCTATCTATCTATCATCTATCTATCACTCTATCAGTCTATCTTTCATCTGTTTGCCATATCTTTTTATCTATTTATCTACATCTGTCTTTCATCTATTTCTATATCTATTTATCTTTCATCTATTTATCATATCTAACTATCTCTATCTACTATCTATTTACCTATCATTTATCATCTTGATCTCTACCTATCTATTTATCACCTATCTATCTATTATCTATTTATCATATCTGTATTTATCATCTATTTGTCTATCATCTATCTATATCTATCAATCTCCCTATCATCTATTTACTCTATCATCTATCTATCTATCTACCTACCTATCTATCTATATCTATCTATCTATCTATCTATCTATCTATCTATCTGTCTGTCTATCTATCTAGTCTATCTGCCAATCACTTATCATCTATCATCTATCTGTCTATGAGGTCTCATGCAGTCCAGGATGGCCTGGAACTCGCTATGTAGCCAAAGATGATCCTGAACTTCTGGTCCCCCTGCCTCCATCTCCCAAGTACTAGGATTAGCAAGGTCTCCTACTGTGCCCAGTTTATGAGACACAGGGATCAAACCCGGGTCTTGTGCGTGCTAGGCAGGTACTTCACCAACTGAGCTATACCTCCAGCCACTTTTTCTATTTTTAAATGAGAGCCTTCTGTGGGTTGTAACCAGGGTGTTATGATTTTTGTATTGAGACAGGGTCTCCCTGTAGCCTCAGCTGGCCTGGCACTCACTATGTAGACCAGGCTGGTTTGGAGCCCACAGAGATCCACCTGCCCCTGAGTGCTGGGATTAAAGGTGTGCACCATGATTTGGATGTGAAATGCCTGGTGGAGCACATATGTTGAAAGTCTGGTCCCCAGATGGTGGTGCTATCAGGAGGTGGTGGAAATGTTAGGACTGAGGCCCAGTTGGATGAAGTAGGTCACTGAGGGGGCCTCCTAGAAGGCTGTAGTAGGACCCTATTTCCTCCCTTTCTCTCTCTGTTTCCTGGCCATCATAAGTGACCTTGTACTGCCATTCCCTGCCACGAAGTTCTGTCTCAAAAAGGCCCAGAAACAATGGAACCACATGACCATGGATCAAAGTCTCTGAAATCCTGGACCAAAATAAATCATTCCTTATAAGCAGATTGTCTTAGGTAATTCTGTCACTGGAACTGAAAGCTAACACACAACAGAAAGGGAAAACTATATGACTTCTCTCAGCCTGGTCTTTTAAGAGAGGTGGTCCAGCAGCTAAGTGTCCTGGCTGCTCTTGCAGTGGACCTTGGTTCCATTCCCAGCACCCACATGACAGCTCACAACCACCTATAACTGTATTTCGAGGGGATCCAACACCCCCTTCCCGCTTTCAAGGGCACTGCACCCATATGGTACATTAACATACATGCAAGCAAAACACTCATACACATAAAACAAAAATAAATAAAATATTTTTTAAAAGAAAGATGCCAAGCTGGTGATACAATACACCCCAGATCTCATATTGCATTGAGATCTTAGTCACAGCATATCTGATCAGCCCTATGCCTTCCTTCCCCAGTGCCAAGTAAAATATTCAGAGTCAATAGCTGCACAGCCTTCTGAGGGTCCTAGACTACAGAGGGAAAATGTGTGTAGATAGATAGATAGATAGATAGATAGATAGATAGATAGATAGATGATAGATAGATAGATAGATAGATAGATAGATAGAATCAGACAGAGATAGGGAGAAAAGCCTCTCTCGTGTTCTCTTTACCAAGCGTTTCAAGTTATCTTCCTCTGCCACACTTTTCTGTGGCCATTCCCATTCCCCCAGTATCTATTATTTTGGAATTCTTTATGCTTGTCGCTACTTCACCATTGGGATTAGTCAATAGAGAATAAGAATTCAATGACCTTAAAACAAGATCCAGATTGAATCAATTAAGTTAGATCATCTCTGCATTGGCACACACAACTACCCTCTCCCTCCCACTGGGTTTCCTTCAAGGGATCAATGATTTCATGTGCTATGACTTACATGTGTCCAAGCATCCCCAGACTTTGGACTAAAGTGTGGAGATCTTTAAGATTCAAACTTAGATCTTAATTTCTAGCAAATGTTTCATGAGAGTATCTGCAGTTCCACATAGAACCCCGGCCCCCAAGCCTTTCTCTTTCTCTTCTTCCCACAATTACTCCAAGACCTGAGTCCTTGTCCCCGTGTGTCCTTCCCTGATATGAGTAGGTGCCTCATGTGGGTAGTGTGTTATGGTGTAGATTTTAAATGTCTCTCCAGAACACATGTGTTGATCTCCCTTGATCCCCAAATGATAGCAGACCATGACCATGCCAAGAAAATATCCTCAGCTTCCAGTGCTCACAGTCCTGTGTATCTCAAGCTCTGATTTCCCAGGTGTTGGGCTACGGAGATCCTTCCTATGTTGTTTCACTCATTATTATGGGGTTTCCCCGGCAGGAGTTCTTGGGTTTCAAGGTGACATTGAACTCAGTGAGATGTCTGTTAATTCTACACATTTCTCAGACTGTATGCATGGCCTCAAGTTGACCAGTGTAGGTAGTAACAGGGGCTGTGTAGACATGCGCATGCACTGTTCCAAGACGCTATCACCCATTTCATTTCCCACATCCTCTCACGTTGAATTTTCTGGGCCTTTACCATATCTATAAGTTGGTTCTCTTCAAGTGTTCTACAACCAGTGTGTCTCAATTCAGTGTCATCTGATCCCTAGGCACAGGCATGATTTAAGTTCTTTTTTCCAGGAAGAATCTTGATTAGTAGAACTATAAGGCATGGGGTGAGGTTGCAAAACCCCACCTACAGTTGTACTCAAATCTCAGTTGTGGTCCATCCTGTCGTCTCTTCCCTAGGTCTCTGGGTACTGCTCAGTTTGGTATGTTCCTTCACTCCGATGCTATATTAGTGTTACAGATGCGGGGTCTCCATGCCTTTATTTTTCACACACACACTAAGTGATAAAGGAAGTATTCATGCCCAATCTGTGTGACTGCCCAAATTACCAGTGAGCACAAGTGTCTGTCTTTATGGAAAGTGATTGCATTGCTCAGGAAGTCCTCACAAAGGCTATGAGAAAAAAAATTTTTTTCTCTGGCTGCTGGGTGTGGTGGCACACACCTTTAATCCCAGCACTTAGAAGGCAAAGACAGGTGGATTTCTGTAAGATTGAGGCCAGCCTGGCCTACATAATGAGTTCCATGTCAGCTGAGGCAACAGGGAGACTGTGTCTGAAGGAAAAAAACAAAAAAAAAAAAAAAAATCAATCAAGCCAATCTTACTATAGAATCAGCACCATACAGAGAGTACCATGTTGGCAGCCTTAGCATTACATCAGAGGGGAAACCAAGAAGTATACTTTTAGGGTATTAGGGCCAGGGCTGGGTGAGTCAAGGCAAGTCCTGTAAGACATAGGAGCAAAATTTGTGACATGAAAGTTCAGACAGATGACCACACAAAACAAGGGGCTTAAGTGAAGACTAACCAGCAAGCTGTAGTCTTGGTAAGTGATATAGCGAAGTTGGCTCAGAGTACTAACTTTCCGAAGCAAGTCTTTCCAAGAACAAATAGCTCAGCTTCTCTCTCCTTGTTCCCAGACTATCCTGCATTGTATCACACATGTAACTACAGGTGGCCCTATATTGTAGGAATGACTTTAATTAATGAACTGATAACTTTTAATTAACCCCAGCAAACCCATGTGCTCTTCTGACCTTGGCACCTGATCTGTTTCCTTGGCAACCTCATTTTGGTATTCCATCCAGAAAGATAATGAATGATGAATGAATGTGGATATGCTTTAGAATTAACATACCAAACCACTGGAAGGTAGAGCCCCATCTTCATTGGACAGTGGTGGAGATTGGGAAGAGCCTGTGACCTTGGATGAATGAGATACTCTAGAACTATGGATGCAAAAGCTAGAAGGTTTGCCAAGAGTAGGACGGAGCCAAGCTTGTACTTCCCCAGGTGAAGCTGGAGAAACCATTTCGAATAAAATTATCAGTGGGGCCAGACTCAGGACACAATTCCAACAAGGCAGTTCCATCAGCACAGTTCTAGGAGACAGATGGTTCCAAGAGATCTTTAGAGGAACAAGTGTCCTCTGTGTTCAGACCCACGTCTAAAAAATAAATTTAAGAGTTAGGTTATTTGTTCAGGGAATTGTGATGTTGGTATGCCACCAATGCCACACTGTTAAGTTTTATTTCATGAGTGCTTATCTCATCTTCTTGTCTAGATTCAAAGATTCTTCAGGTCAGGATCCACGTCTTACACCTTGTAACTGGGCAATGCATGTACCCATGCTGTGGACAAGCACCTCCCTCAATAAAACATCACTTTTTCTATGAAGTCTTTTGTGATGCAGTAATTAAACATGACTTTGGGTCCAGTGAGATGTATCAGAGGGTAAAGGCACTTGCTGCCAAGCCTAATGACCTGAGTTCACTTCCCAGGACCCACATGATTGAAAGAGAGGAGTCCCATAAGTTGTCCTCTGACCTCCACATATGTGTTGAGACATGCAAGCACACACATGCATATTAAATAAATAAATAAAAATAAATAAAAATAAACATGTTTTTCACACCACAGTTTTGGTGCATATTATTGTGTGCATCTTGGCTTCTTATGTTTCTTGTGAGGGGAATCCTTCCTGACTAAAAACAAACAAAATGCATTTTTGTAAAAATTTTGGTAGCACCTTTAGTACTTTGATAAGGACTTGGTTAATATAATTATTCACTGAATTTAATTCGTGAATCTATCAATTTTATCAAGAAGGGAAAAGAGGATATTCATTTCTGAACATGTAGGAACTCTGGCAATTTTAAGACATGTAGGATCTGATGCTGTCCTTCTGGATGGATCTTAGGGGGAGTGGGAGGATCAGACCATTGAACACAATCAAGGATTAGCTAGGGAAGAAGAGCGAAGGAGTTTGGAAAAAGGACAGTATGATGCTGGTGGGTAGTCAATTGGCAACACTAGGGAAAGTGGGGGAGTGCCTGCTTCATCCTCTGGAGATGCTTCCAATTAGAGTGTGTACCTGCCTGCTCTTTTGCTAGGTTATGAGCTCCACACGTGGGGGGGGGGGCGGAGCTAGGACCATGGCTTGCTCCTTTACATGTCCCTAGTGCCTACCACAGTGACATGCCTTCACAATAAGGATATTCGAACAGAATTGATTATGAGGCCACCTTTCAATTGCAACATCATCAGATATATTTGTTATTTAAATGTCTAAAACTTTGCAAAAATGACTGCCCCCCCCCACTGTGTCTATCTTCGTGGTCTAATTTTGGCAGTCACGGATATTAGCCACCCTGCAATCCACCTCTCTTATCTCCTTCATTAAGTGTCTCCTCCAAATGTCTTCTCAAGAACTACTTTCATTATATCAGTTTTACTGATACCAGTCTCAGGTCCAGTTTTCCCTCTGGCAGTTTCCTTAATTGGTGATTTGGCAGCATTGGGTATTGTCTTCTAACTTGCCAGTTTCCTTCATTTAGAAGCAAATTCTGTCAAATGAACGAGTGCCCACAGCACAATTACCAAGCACAAAACGAAAGCACAAATATGCATTAGCTTACCAGGGTAGTGCCTAGTATATTAAAAAGAAAAAAGACAAGGAGATGAGATTGACAAGAAACCAAAGCGTTTCATTTTATCATTCGGTTTTATTGCTGCAATATCCCATTTGATGGCCTCGAGCTTTCACGGCCTCGGCTCCCTGGGATGACACTAATGAAGAAATGCTGCTTTTTGTTCATTCTTTAACCAACTGTGTTGCTCTTTAATGGAAATATGGCGCGTTCCCTCCTCTTCATGCTGTTATGATCAGGCAAGTCTCCAGGGTGCCGCTGATGAATACAGCATTCTTCTCCCTTTGGGATTTCTCTGATTAGATGGTAAATACGCTTCCTGTCAATAAATTCAGTGTTCCAGATATTTCGAATTTTGAGCAGAAACAAAGATTATTCTTCCATCTGGAGCAAAGAACAGCCCAAGGGGAAGAATGATCGCTTTATCGTTCATGATATTTCTCTACTTTGTGGACTGGACTCGTTTCTTTTTAATTATTTCCTAATCATTTCTTCAGCCTGCTTTTGATTAAGGCTTTCACACTTAGGGCCATTTTGTTATGTCATTTGCACACCACTGACTTCTAAATAGTGTCTCACTTGAGCAGAGAGATGCCCCATCTCTTGGCCAGAATGTCCACTCTTGTGTGATTTCCCAGGGGGCTCATTTCGTTACTCTGTGTGTTCTCGTCTTTGGTTTCCTGCTGTTGGGCCAGAAGTATGGAATCTGGACCTTCTGTCGGTTCTCAAAGATTCCAATGTAAACATGGCTAGACAGAAGCTGCCAGAACCATCAGGGTGGTCAGCAGTTCATATGCTGTTTTTTATTCAGTCAGATCTCTGCCCCCATCCTAAAACAGCTCTGGGTTAGGTTCAAACTAAGGGGACATAACTAGAGGGGCATCTTCAAGATCCAAGGACAAACAATGCAGTGTTTCTAAGCCACTTTATTGTTATGCCTTAATAAAGAAACAGCCTGACTCGTAGCATTCATTTTAAGCCAAGAGTGGACCCTAACTGCTGAGCACCTGTTCCTTCTGATGTCTCTCAGAACTGTGCTCTCGAGCAAAGGCTTCACTCATCCTTTTATTGAAACAGTGTCTCCAGCATAAGATGGAAAAGTCAGGACCCACCCTTTTATCCCTAGACCAAGAATACCACACCCTAAACTACAAACAGACACTTCTCAATTTCTCATTGTTTGCACTGAAAGAAGCTGTCAGCACTTTGATATGTAAAGGACACATATGTAGAGTTATACAGTATCTTGGGTCCTGAGGGATTAAGGCCATATGCCCAGGTCACAAGAGAAGTACATGACTCAGTGAGCTTGCTTACACTGTAAGTAGTAAGTTTTTGTCTGCAAGGTTAGGTAAAAGTCTCTAGTCCAGATTATGTCTAATTGTAAATGTCATTCCTACAAAATGGGATGTCTTCTGGAGGGTAGGAAACAAACTGATTGTTCTCCTACTTTTGGGAGCATTTTATTTTTAAAGGGCAATGGGCAGATTTTTATCTTACTGCTCAATGGATGACTCTCCACCACACAAAAACATCAAATTAAATAAAAGAAGCAGATGTCTCCAACACAGTATCTCAAATTACATGAAAATTGTTAAGCAGATTAAAAATCTTTTTTTCAATTGTAGGAAAAGAGAAGCTGATAAAACATTTTTAAATAAAAAACTTTATGTTTCAAATACACCTGAGACCACTGGGTATGAATATCTAGCAAAAGCTTGCTGACATTATTGTCATAATTACTACTATGTTGTTAGAAATCAAATCTACCAACATTTACTGAGCCACTGGTAGAAAAGATGGGAGGAAAATAAATGATATAGCCTTTGAATTAAGAAGCCAGAGCAACAATGCCAGAATAAACTTGCAAATGACTGATAGAAAGTAAGGCAGAATGGCCTAAGGTCTAAGCCAAAAAAGGAACAAATGTTTCTGACTTAAGTTGTTGATGGGAAATTGGAATTGAAATATGCGCTAGCTACTTTTCTCCTTGCTGTGACCAAATACCTGATAAGAAACAGCAGGCTTTGTTTTGGATGCCTAGTCCATCATGGTGGGGAAGGTGTGACTGTGAGAGGATGCAGCAGCTCGTCACATTGCATTCCCAACCAGGAAGGAGAGAGATGAATGCTGGTACTCAGCGCATGTTCTCCTTGTTTCCTTTTTATTCAGTTTGGGATCCTAGCTCATGGGATGGTGCTCTCTACATTCATGGTGGTCTTCCCTCATCAGTTAAACCTCTCTGGAACACCCTCACGGACACACCCAAAGGTGTGTGTCCTAGGTGGTTCCAAATCCAGTCAAGTTGGTATTGTAGTTTAGCTATCACAAGGTATATGAAGGGTTTTAAGCAGTAAAACGTTGTTAGTTTCCAGGTTGAAGGAACTATACAACCAAAGATGTAAGGGCAAGAAAGTAAACATACATGTGCAGGGAATGAAGAAGAGTCTAATGTGCCTGGAACAGAACATTGTAGAAGGCAGAAGGAGGTCCAGGATAACAAGGCTGGAAACACAGCTTCAGAGGGACTTAGGTGCCAGGCTGCTGCTTTGTAATTTAGGGAGGTGATACAATGTGCTAAAGGAACAGAATAGATCAAGACTTCCAATCTCTGTTCTTTCATTCCACAGCTTTGTAAACTTGGGTACCAATTCTTTTATCCATAAAGTAAAGATAGTATTAGTTACCATCTAAAATTGTTGGGAAGATCAAAGACATGTAGAAGAACTTAGCACATTTGTGGATACACAGTAAGCTCTCAAGAAAAGGTAGCAATTATAATCTTTTAATATTGTAGACACATCACTGCAGCGGATATTAAGAATTAATTGGAAATATAAGAAAAGTGAAGTAGCAGAAGCAGAGGAAAAAGAGGAGGATGAAAAGTAAGAAGAAAAAGAGGAGGGAGGAGGAGGGAAAGAAGATACAATTGGGAATCATTGAAATGCCTATGATGTCACAGGAAAATTTGGATAGGGAATTGTTCTGTACAATCTGGGGGAAAATCTATGATGGCCATACTTTTCATTTTGAATGAATGAGTTTATTAAGTACATAATAAGCCCAAGTGAACGAACAAATAGCAACAGATAGGTAGATACATAGCAAAATATCATCAAATTGGGTGTTCAAAACATCTATCAGAAACCTACTGAGGAAGCCCTGTTGAGACAGTCAGCTAGAGTTCCTGATAGAACCTTAGGCAGAGCACTGTGTCCCCTCAGGTGAGGCTTCCAAGTAAAGAACAAATAGCAACGGAGATAATATCATCAAATCAGGTGCTCATGACATCCAGCAGAAATAACTGGGGAGATCACAGCAGTCAGATGGAGCTCCCGACTGAGGTTTTCTTCATGGATGAGCTTTCCATGGCTGGCCTTGTGGCATTTCATTCTGTTATAGGCTCTGTATTTTGGGTATGAACCCATGGAGCCATGAATAAACTGCTTCCTGGAGGAAAGAAAGCTTTGGTGTCTCATCTCACTGCACATAGCACCTGTAACAGTTGAGGATCATGTGCCCTTTGAAGTCTGCAGGGAAGATGCTGTCCTTCTGCCTTCTGAGGCTTGCTAGCAATGCTTGGTGCTTCTTGACCTGTCACTGCATCACTTCAGTCTTCATCTCCATTGTCACATACATAGCAGCCTTCTCTATCTGTATCTTTCCTCCATGACTTACATTGGATGAAGGGCCCACACCCACGCTATCCCATATGATCCCATGTTAATTGAATTATATCTTCTACAACCTCATTTCTGAAGTAAGTTCACATTCTTAGGTAATGAGGATTAGGACTTTAATACATCTTTTGAGCAAATGCTATTGAACCCTTAACAAATAGGTTTCAATACCTGTGGCCCATTAAAGCAGAGGTGCCCAATGTGTGGTTGAACTCTATAGTTCTACAGCTCAAGAGAGAGGTCAGAGCTACAGGTGTATAGTTTAAGAATCATCACTTTAAGGGGACAGCAGAAACACGGGAGTGACTGTATGAAAGTAGAGAGAGAGGAAAAAAAACAAAGTGAAAAGGAGCAAGGTTCGACTGCATCATTCTTCTCATAATTCTGGAAGCCTGTGTTCCACAACATACGAAGAATTACTGCTGAGTGTGGGTGAGCCTGGTCTTGGTAGTTACTGAGCAAGAATTGAACAGAAATTGGTAAAGCAGAGGGGCAGTTTTAAGTGGTTAACCAGAGGATATAGGATTGGATGTTGGATCAAGATCTGTAGGTAATGGTAAAACCACAGGGAATAGAAACCCACGTAGGTAATAGAAAACCTAATTTCTACTTCCAGTAAAGGGCAAGACCAGTGTGATGGTTAGCTTTAATTTTTGACTTGACACAACCTAGAATCATCTAGGAAGAGCATCTCAGTGAAGGATTTTCTACAACAGGTTGTCCTGAGGGTATGGCTGTGAGGGGTTTTTCTGAATCAGTTAATTGGGAAGTGGGAAGATCCAGCCCACTGTGGGCAGCACCATTCCCTACTCAGGGAATCCTGAACTGCATAGGAGTGAAGAAACTGAGCTGAGCGAGGAAGCAAGTGAGCACATACACATTCGTTTCTCTCCATTCTCGACTGTGTATGTGATACGACCAGCTGTCTCAAGCTCCTGCCGGTGTGACTTCCCCACAAGGTTGACTGTAACCTGGAACTGGGAGCTACAGTAAACCCCTTTCTCCCAGGGTGTTTTTATCATAGTAACAGAAATAAAACCTGGGACAGTGTTTCTCAAAGTGTGGTCCCTGTACCACCACCAGCAGCACCTGGTAGGATGCTAGACATTCACCTACCCAGTGAGAGACTTGGAGCCAGCTGGGGGCCCATGATCTGTGTTACAGCAAGCCCTCTAGGCAGTTCTGATGTGCACCTGAACAAGTGAAAAGGCCAGGACTATAGACAGTATTAAGCACCAATTCACAAACAGAAATTAAAAGTAGGAGAAATTCTTCTGCTGGGTGTTATTTTACAACAAACTTCCGCTTAATGTTCAAGTCCAGGGCTTTGAAGATGATTTGTTCTCTAAATCCAGAAGAGAGGAGCAGGGTTTTAATTAGCAATATGATTAAAGGCAGCTAAAGTTTAGCACAATGGTGTCAGACAACTTTTTCTAATTAAGCTTATCTTAATATAATGTTAATCACATTATAGATTACTTTTCACTCTGTTGCTATAAGCAAGGTCAATATTTTATTGGGAAAATAGTATAATTGGGGCATTAGGCCATTCCTCCAGGTAAGGTGGGTGGTAGATCCTAAGAGATATATAAGGTTAAATTAGTTACCTTCTATTACTGTGATTAAACATCTGAAAGAAGCAATTTAAAGAGACAGGATTTGGTTTGGGTCACACTTTAAGGAAATACAGTTCATCGTGGAGAAGACACTGTGGTGGTATGACCAACTCCCACCACAGCAGAACTTGTGGGCTGCTTGTTCATATCTCAGTGGATCAGGAAGCATATGGACAGGAAGCAGGGCTGGGCTATGAAACCTCTAGGCATGACTCCAGTGAGCTAGATCCCACTGTGAAGTTCTATTTCCTAAAGTTCCCACAACTTGCCAAAACAGTGCCACTACCTGGGGACCAAGTGTTTAGACACATGAGCATATTAAGGACATTTTACATTCAAACCAAAACAAAGACGATCCATCCAGGGAAGGAATGGAAGAATGTGTTAAGACTTATGCATAAAAATGATTGACAGGAGTGAGGGCTAACTTTTATTTTTATTTATTTTAATATCTTTTTATTATTTTTATTTTATGTGTATTAGTATACTTCCTGCATGTATGTAAGTGCATCCATGTTGTGCAATAACCAAGGATGTCAGAGGAGGGTGTCAGATTCCCCTGGAACTAGAGTTATGGACACTTATTAGCTGTCATGTGGGTGCTGGGAATCGAACCTGGGTCCTTTGCAGGAGCAGCCAGTGTGCTCTTAACCACTGAGCCATATCTCCAGCCCCTTTACTTTTATTTTAAAGTGACTCTGGCATCCTCCTTTGTGAGATGAATGCATTTCTCTCATTTTCCTAGCAGTAAGGTAAGAATTCCAGGGCCTAGGAGGCTTTGACCGGAAGCATCACACTGTCACATTCATTCATTTACAGTAGATTCTACCTCAGTATAGTCACTATTGATTATATACATCGTCTAGTTTTACCTACAGTGACTGTGACCTAAATAGACAAGTGACATTCCTGAAGAGCAAGTTGGACCTGAAACCTCATTTTAGTAGTGAAAGAAGAGCCAACAAGAAGCCCTGACGTTTATCTTCTGCCTGATCTAGGCAGCTTAGCTTAGGAAGGCTGCTGGAGCCTTCCATGGGCCAACGGTGACTGCAAGTCACCTAAATGGTCTATGCTATGGTTTTCAGTGTGTAAGAGGGGCTAATGAGAGGACCCTCCCCACAGGGGAACTGTGGAAATTAAATAAATTGATACTTTAAACATTTTTAGGTTAATGTCCAAAATAGAACAAAAACTGTAAGTTTGGTACAAGAATGGCTTAGGGGGAGGTAGGTGTAGCTCAGTAGGTAAAGTTCTTGCCTCATAAGCATGAGGACCCAAGTTTGATACTCAGAACCCAGGTAAAATCCAGGCCAGCATGGTGGTGCTTGCTTGTAACCCCAGGACTGGCGATGTAGAGCCAAGAGAATGCCTAGGGCTTGCTGGCCAGCCTGCAAAGTCTAGTTAAGCTTTATGCCAATGAAAGACCCTACTCAAAGGAGGGGAACAGCAATCCTGAGGATGACATCTGAGGTTGTTCTCTAACACACAGACACACACACACACACACGCACACACACATGCACACACACACGTTTGAATTGGTTTTTCTAAATGATTTCCATAATTATTTTTATTTTTTTCTTTTTGAGGTATGCTCTCATGTAACCCAGGCTGGTCTTGAACTCACTATGTAGTTAAGGAAGACCCTGAATTTATGATCCTATTGTCTCTGCCTTCCAAGTGCTAGAATTACAGGTGCACACCACTATGCCCAGTATATGGAGTACTGGGATAGAACCCAGGGCTTCATGCATACTAGGCAAGCACTCTACCAACTGAGCTACTGTCCCAGCCTATTATTTAAATTCTTTGCCAGAAATACTACAAGCTGAAAAAAGGATCTATTTAGAACTAATAAAAAGAAAGTTATCAAGAGGGTTATTTTATTCCAGTCCTACCTGAAGGTTTATTTGCAGTTGATAGACGCTAGGAGAAAGACAGTCAGTTTTCCTTACTGATGTGACTCCTGGCAGGGTGACCAGATTCCAAGAGATAGACCCACACCCAAGAGTATTTGGGAAACACAGATTAGACTCAATAGAATAAAAAAGGATCATGAAGCCAGGAGAGTAAAGAAATGGGAATGGCCACCCTCCAAGGGACAGACCTACATCTAAAAGCACTTGGAAAAATATGCCTTTTTTTTTTTTTTTTTTAAAAAAAAAAAGACAAATAATAATAGAGGACATGAAGTTGGCAGGCAGGAAGGTGAGGACAGGGAGGAGGGGAGTCTGACTATGATCAAAATACATTGTATGACATTCTCTAGTCAATACAATTTTTTAAAGAGTATTTGAATTGTGGATTTAAATACACCACTATTGAGTGTAAGCTAGTTCCCAGAATGTGTTGCAATTTTAGGCTTAGCTAATGATGATAGTCTGAGGTCATCACAATTACATTTACATCCAAAAGCACTGTTTGCCTTAATTTAATTTTGGGATGTTCTATTTGTATGTGTGTTTTGTAATGGAAATAAACATTCATATTTTCCCTTGAATACAACTTTTATGTAAATAAACATGCATTTGGGTGTACATTTGAAAATGCTTTGAGGTGTGTATTTTGGGAGGATTTTTATATTTATTTATTTACTTGTGTGTGTGTGTGTGAGTGTGTGAGAGTGTGTGAGACTGTGTGAGTGAGTGTGTGAGTGTGTGTGTGAGAGTGTGTGTGTGTGTTTGTGTGTGTGAGTGTGTACCCTTTATTTAGAATATGGAAAGGAGAGGACAAGTTTCACGAGTCAGTGCTCTCCTTCCTCTGTATGAGTTCCAGGACAATTGAGGTAGTCCAGCTTGATGGCAAATGCTTCTACCTGCTGAGCCATCTCACAACCCTACTCTCTGTTTTTTTAAAAAATTTTACTTATTTATTTCTATTTTATGTGTATGAGCATCATGCCTACATGTATGTAAGTGCATGTGTGTCATGTAGTGCCCATGGAGGCCAGAAGAGTGTGTTGAATCTCCTGGAACAGGAGTTATGGACAGTTGTTAGCCACCACGTGGGTGCTGGGAACCAAACCTAGGTCCTCTGCAAGAGTAGCCAGTGTTCTTAACCACTAAGCGATCTCTCCAGCACTCTATTTTCTGTTTTTGGTTTGTTTGTTTACACTGATAGCATGCATCATCAAAACAGTTGGAGGGCTAGAATGTAGCTCGGTGGCAGAGCACTTACTTAGCATGCATAGGGTCCTATCTTAAATCTCCAGCACTGTAAAAGAAATTAATTAATAAAATGAATAAAAAAATAAAGCAGTTCTTATGGAGCTGGGAATAACAAGCTATATTCTATGAGTCAAACCCAGCCTGATGCTTGTTTTTATGAACAAAATTCAGTGTGACAGAGCTCTCCTGTTTTACATCCTGTTAATAGTTACTTCTTCACTGCAGTGGCAGAATCGAGCAAGTGTGATACAAATTGCATCTCACAAAGTTAAAAGCATACCAAGTTTTCCCTTGGTGGAAAGAGTTTGCTTAAGTCCTGATCTGGACCACTTTTGCCTTGTGGAAGCTTAGCTGCATTACAGACACTCTAGGATGAGGTCAATTGTCCTCAGAAAATCAGGCCCTTAAGGACAAAGCTACCTTTAAGGCAGGCAGTGCACCTGACACACATTAAGTCTGTGACTCTGGTAGGGAATAATTAGCTATCTCCAACTGCCAGTTTCTCCATAGGGAGGAGAGCTACTCCAGCAACGGTAAATGTGAAGATGTACATGATAGGTAAAAAGTTGCCGTATGACGAATAGGGTTGATCAGGAGAAAGCACCCAGGACACAGATAAAACTCCACTGGAATAGAGTTTATTAGCAAAGGAACACAAGGGACAGATTCCCTTCCAGGCAGGCAAAATATCTGCCCCAGGTCGTGAGCCAGGGTTTTTTAAAGGGGGAGGCCTCTGCTTCCTGCAGAAGGCGGGAAGATGTATTTTTTTTTTTTTTTTTAAAGTTGGGCTGGCGGAAGTGGGAGAGCAGGACTGTTAAAACCTGTCCTCTTCAAAGATCAAAGGGGAAGCCTGCTATGTTGGCCAAACAGTGGAGAAAAGTCTGCTTCTCTTGACTTCAAAGACCAAGGTGCTTATCAACTCAGTTCCCTTTTCTCAGGAGCTTAAGGAGTCCCTGAGACCCTGTTGGTGAGGGGGCAGGGCTATCTGAACCTTAACATTCCAGCCTTTTGTGTTATAGGATACGTGGCATTGTTGCCCTCTTGCTACTTCCTGCTGGACAGGGTCAATGTGGTGGGGCTGGATTAGGGGTCACAGTTCAGACAGTGGGGGTTCCCTCTTCATGCACCTCAACAGGGTCCTCAGTGGTTGACAGGCACTTGTATACATGTGGAGGGAAGGAAAGTAACAACTGATTAAAATTAGTAAGAGTTGGTTTTTGGATTTTGGTCCTGAAAATATCTGAAGAGACAAGGAGCAATGGTTAGTACCAAGATAATAGCTCTTTTTTTTTTTTTTTCCTTCTGCCAAGGCTGGACTTGAGAATGATGGACTCGGGATTTGTTTTCAGGCATTTTGATAGCTGTTGGAGTGGCTAGAATCAGTGTCAGTTACCTCTCAAAGGCTTCTAGATAGGGAGAGAAAACAAATTTAGCCATCATTTAATTTTTCAGGCTAGAACAATAGTGGGTTGCCTCCCTTAGCCGTAAGTGGGCACTACAGTATTGCAGACCAAGATTTGAAGTCTTAAATTTGAGTAGTGTTGTCTTATTAGGAACAAAATCATCAATGAGAGATAATTGTCTAAGTAACTTAGGAACTTGCGTCTAATGTCTGGGCTGTGTAATCCCTTGAACTCTTAAAATATACTGATCACTTTAATTTTGGTTATACTTTCCTTTTGGGTGTTTAAGACCATACTCTTGGCCCAAATAAACGAATTTATTTTTACTCTTAAGGTCATATGAGGATTTGGTCCTCAGGGGTCACATGGGCTTGGGGGGAGCCCCTGGCTCCTCAGGCCTTTCTTTTACCAGTTCCATCTACGTGAAGATAAATCCAAAGGTCTTGCTTGACCAGGGCTTCACTTGGAAGCATGGAGGAAATGTTTCCTCTGTGTTGACCCTCCTCTTTGCAGACTGGACACTGGTTCAAGTCCCTCTTCTGGGGTCTCCATGGCCTCCCTGAACAAGAGGACAGGTGAGTCACCAAAGTTACAGGACATTTTGAGAGATTCTCCATAGCCCCTGGAACTTGTTTGACCTTGGAGGGCAAGGAACAAAAAA
>NW_008331835.1:102038-120852 GCF_000622305.1 Nannospalax galili | reverse complement strand
TTTAAGATTGTCTACACATTACCTTTGTCTCATCCTTGTTATATTGTAACAACCCTACACAGACCTTCATCACCTGCCCAGCTCTCTCATTTCTGTCAATTCTGGAAATATCCAGCCATCATAATTTTCATACATAAATCCTTCTTTAAAAATGTCTCCATTCTCATATCCTTCCAACGTCCTCTAATTTTCCATTTTCTTTTTTTAATAACCATGAGACACAATAACATTACCAAACAGATTTTTTATCTGTTGTGAGAATTCTTTTCCTGGGGATACTAAGCAATGTTTTTCCCCTTTTTAGGTTTTAGTATCAAACCAATGTTTGATTACATTAAAGTTTTTCTGGGGAACCAATGAATTTACTGAGCTTACTTACAGAGATGACTGAGGGGTTGCTGAGGTATATGAGTGACCTGAGAGTACATAGCTCTGCTCTTCTCCCTGGGGTCTAGAGGAGGCTTCCCAAGGACCCTCTCTCACTTTGGACCACATATAAGGAAGAATGAGTCCAAGAAGATATGATTTGTTAGCAGAAGGAAATGCTGTTTCAATCATGGTTATCTAATTCTCTTTCTCCGCCCCCCCCCATAGGTTCTCATATATTCCAGACTGACCTTGTTGGGGAAAAAAAAAAAAAATGAAATACCTTGATGAATGCTGTAAGAACTCTGCATTTTGATAGAAAACTCTGTTTAAAATGTTGATTTAGATTTACTTGCTAAGCTTGCTGTTCTGCCTGATTGTATCTACCACACATGGATGATTAACCTAGTTGAAATGCTAAGAATTGAAGTGCTGTAAACCTCCTTCCTGGACCCTGGACCCCAGACTCAGTTGATTTACAATGTGTCCTGTAGACCTGTTTGCACATACCAGATAACCGATAAGGAACAAAAAGAGGGAAGTTGCACCAGGCTTACACCAGATCTACCCTTCCTGGAAAAGATGTTTAACCGAAACTATAGCTTTTAGAAGATGTTTGATCAAAGTGTCTGCTGAGGAATGCTTTTTGTGTAATGACTATGTGGGCCTATATAATCTGTACCTGAAACTGAATGGGGGTCGATCGTTCTGACCAGACTTGCATGTCTTGGGAAGCCGGTCGACCCCACCTAGCTGGAAAGTAAAGACTCTGCTTGATTTTTACATCTCCAATCCCGTGTATTTGTTGCCTGGAGGGGACCCATCGAGTCACGGACCCTAACAACCTCAAACTCACCATGTAGCCAAGGATGGTTTGGAACTTCTGATCTTCCTTCTGCCACCTCCCAAGTGCTGAGATTACAGTCAAACACCACCACACCCCCTTTTTTGTAATCCTGGGGATCTAACCCCAGGTTTCATGCATGCTAACCAAACATTTTACCAACTGAACTCCATCCCCAGCTTCCTAATGACCAATTCTTTTGATCACTCTATAGTAGCACAGTTCAAATCTCAGGTAAAGTGTCCCCCACCATTTATAGATGATTAAAGATAAGCTAGAAAGATAGAAAGATTCAGAGGGCTGTTTTTTGCATATTTTATACAATTTTGTATTTTAGAGTCGTTTTTGATTTAATAGTCTTGGCTTAAGAAATCAATCAAATATAAAAGAAATACAAGTTGGTGATTTTAAAAAAAAGGTAATTAGGTGACTTGTGGATTGTGTGACACTACGATCTCTAGCGACAATCAATTTGGAAGATTTGATCCAGTTCTACTATATCCACACTCTACAGGTTTGCAGAAGCTGGTCTTTCAGACTCAGATAAAAATCACAGGCAATTCACTTGAGAAACTCTTTTTCCAGTTGTTCATGATTACCACCCTCAGTCCATCCGTGCAATGGCTTGATTTTTATTGTCAAAATCCATCATTTGTTACATAGCAGGTCTTCAGCAAGAGAATCATTTTTTAAATGTATGTCTTCTTCTTCTTTTTACTTTGAACTGCAAAAATTGAAATACTGAGCACCAGAACTTTAGTCTCAGGACTACAGAGATAGATCATTCATGACTTAATGACAATCCACAACAGCTAAAAAAGCAGGAAAAATTCATAAGACTCTGGGACATCCTGGGTACTGGCATTGACAAAGACACAGTTTGTGAGTCTTATTAAAAACAAGAACAACTCAAGTTTCTAAACTGCTGCAGGGATTAGTTGTCTAAACTCAGGAGAGTGTGCTAGGCCATTGTGCCACTGAACCTGGGCATCAGACAGTGGAAGAAGCCCCATTTCTAAGGCTCCAAGTGTCAGCTCAGGGAGCAGGCTTTGCTCCTGAGAGAAGCTGTTTGCTGTTTGTTCCTAATGATGGTTAATATCTGAACAAACCTTACTCCCAGAGCTCTAGCGAATACCATCACTGATGCTGGGACATAAACAAAAACTCTAATAAAGAGGAGCCATGTGGTGGAGGCTTTGAAAACTACCTATGGTGGAGGCAAGAGGGAAAGAGTGTGGGTAAATGAAGTCATTTCTAAGAGCAGCAGACAAAAGGGTAAGTCTAGAACAAAGCGACTGCTGAAAGCAATTACATATTTAAATTCCCTTCACAGTGTGGCAGGAAAATTTCATTTTATCACTCTGTCTTCTGACATGTTAAAATGCATAAGCTTTTGAATCCTTAGAGGCTCTGATCTCCAGAGATAAAAATAAGAGGCCGGATATACAAGAGGGCATTTTGGCACCAGGTGATAGACAGGTGAGACATTCAGAAAACAGTTCTGTCACTTGTCCCTCCTTCGTCCACAGAGCCGATTGCATATGTCAGCCCAGCTGTCTCTCTGCTGGTTACCCTCATGTCCCATGCTGACGTCGCTGCTGCCTCAGTAACTTATTCTGTCTAGAGACCATTACCTCTCTGACAGCCACAGAAATGGAACTACTGGGAGAGAGGAGGGCTACGTTGCTACGTGTTTTGCCACCTTCAAGAAAATGGCTGTCCCTAATTACACGAAATGATAGAGACAGCAGTTGACTAAAATCACTGCAAATGACTGTTATTTCTCTGAATAGCCTAAAAGAACAGGTCAGCCTGGCTAATACACTAACAGCATACTTTTCTGAATATGCAATTTCCATCACATTCCTCTGATGCTTAGGCACTTAGTGGCATCTGCACTGAGCAGAGAAAACAGCTCCTTTTGTTTCCTTCCTGCAGAGACCTCTGATGATGTATTCATGTGCTAAGTCCATGATTTGTTCTACTAAGTAAGTCATGCATCCATGGTAAGAAAGGAAGATGACTTTAAGTTAGAAAACAATGTCTGTATCCATTAGCAAAACCTAAGGTATGTGACTTTTGTTTGTGCTTCATATATAGGATAGTCTAGAACAGTCTATAATCACTTGTTTCACTTTGCCCCAGTTATTTTAGCCCTCCTCGTTTCTTTCTTTCCTTTCTTTCTTTCTTTCTTTCTTTCTCTTTCTTTCTTTCTTTCTTTCTTTCTTTCATTAGTTAATTAATTAATTAATTTATTTTTGAGACAAGGTCTCATAGCCCAAGCTGACTTTGAACTCACTAAGTAACTGAGGATGACCTTGAACTTCCTGATTCTTCTGCCTCCACTTCCCAGCTGCTGGGACTACAGGCCTGTACTGCCGTGCCTGGGTTATATTGGGCTAGGAATCCAACTCAAGGCTTCATGCATGTTAAGCAAGCACTCTACCAACTGAGCTACATTACCAATCCCAGCCTTCCTTCTTTAAGTTCATCATAAAAGTCAGTTAAGGATTCTATTGAAAATCAGGTAATTGATTGATATATACCACTTTAACTGAAGAGCTTTGGCCCTGCCAAGTCTCTAGGCACTCCAGTAGATCAGAACCTAGCTAAAGCTGAGCTACATGCGATCTCACAGAAAATGCAACTGAGATACAGAGTTTGGGACCCTTAGTTCTTGTTTTCTTTAGATCAGTGCCTACATCTTGGGTAGCAGTGATGGTCAGTGTTACGCCCAGATCCTGCGACCCGCCAATGACCACCAAGGAATCTGGAGTGTATGCAACAGCAAAGAGCCTTTATTTGGGCTTAAGCTTGGGCCCTCAGATTTCGCCAACTCAGTGGATCCATACTGAGAGCCCCAATCTAGGGTGGGGTAGATTTTTATAGGGAAGTTTCACAGAAGCCTGAGTGGACCAAGCATCCTTTAAAATTATTGGATGGTCCTATGCCCTGAATATGGGGAAGATTCTTATTTGTAGGGACTGTCTTTAGGGTATTGGAATGTGCTGACTGTTATCTGTGGGGCCAGAAGTTTCTGTTTTTACCTTATAAGGCTGTTATATGCCCGGGCTTGCTTGATCTGTAGCTTTCTGGGATGGGGGTGGTAACTGAAGATTACAGCATGCCTGGGCATGCCTGGGCTTGCCTGAAACAGCTAGTCAAAATGGAGTTAGTGCTGCCTTAAGCCAAGCAAGTTACAAAAGCAGAAAGAAGTGGTTAGATGAGTCAGGGTGCCACAGTCAGACTGTGGACTGGCTGCCTCAGAAGAGCTACTTTGTCTCCAGGGAGGCAGAACTGTGGTGAGGGAATAAGTCCTTTGGTCCCTAGAGGAGGTGCTATAGAAACAACCCAAGGAATGTGACTGCTGCTCTTCAGGGGTGTACAACGGGCTGTGGAGTGATGTTTATTACAGACCAATTCAATTCAACAAACAAGTACCGCACATCTCACATGGAATAATAATGGTGAGGGATTAAAACAATAAATATACTCTGTGGTGAGTCTCAAGTGCCTACAAAGGCAGGGTTATATCCCACACGCTCCCAGCATCCTCCTCTGCAGAGCAAAGGACACCTGCCACCATCTCCAAGGGAAGAGTCCCAGTGACTGGAGCTTAGCCAAGAGCATTCCAGAGCTTCCTAGTGCAGTTGTTCGCTGGGTGTCAGCCCACTGCACGATTTACAAACATCCAGATCGCAAGAAATACACAGATTTGCAGCAGCACTGAAGGACTGCTCTTTGTTTACATAGGGGGATAAAGAAAGATTAGGTTCAGTAGTGAGCACAGCCTCCCATGTTAGCAGGTCCCATGCCACATCCCATGCAGGGAGATGCTTTTGTAATACTGAGCGAGAAATGTCATGCAGTCTTAGATCAAATCTAGAGTCTTATACCAGCTGGCAGTCAGAGAGGGGGCTAATGCCCAAAAGAACTCTCAACACTGAGGGGAGGCAGACTGGGGTTTATAAAGCTTAAAACCACAATTATATCATGCCCAGGGCAAACCAATAACCGTGGTTACATCAGATCACCATAGTTACACCAGACCAGGTGCAGGTCAGTTAACAAAGAAGTTTCAGTTAACAAAAAAGTTTCAGTTAGGAAAAACAAGTTTCTCAGAATTGTAGAAATAATGGGCTCCATGGAGATGCAGGTACAGCTGGGTGGGAGGACTGCTACCTGGCTACTTGTAAGTTTTCCAGTATTGTAGAAACAATGTACTCCCTGAAACTGCCTGCATGAAATGTTCTGCCTGAGTGGCTGCATTTGATGGGCTGAGGGAGGGTGCAGGTAGGCAGAAACACAGGGTGAGTAAAAGTCAGCTGGAACAAAATGGAGTCAGTTTTTGCCATTTCACTTTACACGGACCCCAATTTCAAGCTCAGAAGGGGAGCTGGTCAAATGTGAACATGTTTTGAAGAAAACAAGGAAGCAGAGAAAGATCCTCCCAAATGAGGTGATAAGCCAAGGAGTCTCTAAAGAGGCCTTGTTCCCACAAAAGGCAACATCCCAGGTCTGTGGTACAGGCTGTATGCTCTGCAAGGGAAGAGCAAGCTGTCTTTCCAGAATTCCACACACACCATTGGAACAAAGTCAGGGGGCTGGAGAGAAAGAGGGCTGGGGTTGTAGTTCTGTGGTTGAAGTGCGATCTTCAGAGCTGGAAGGGGCTGTCCACATACCTAACACCTTTTCTTACAATCTTGTTACTTTCACCTCAGTAAAACCTTGCAGTGAATGTAAGGTACTTAATGCAATGCTGTGGCTCAACAGAACACTAACCACTAAAAGCTGGTATCAGCCACCATCCTCACCCAGCTGTGAGCACAATAACGCAGTGTAGGTAAAAGCTGATCGCTCTAGACAGAGATTTCAGATATCCAGTTCACCCGAACCGTAATGCTAAAATCTCTATTCAAGCCAGAGCATTGGTCACATGTTCCAGAAAATATGTGTACACATGATAAAATGTATCCAAAGGAATGTTCTTTCCGCTTCCTCTTGGGAGCCTCCCTCCCCTGTAGCCTCAAAGCCTCAGTTTTCTTGGGAATCCTTGGATATAGTCAACCAAGGTTCCAGATTTGTGCAGCTCAAAGATGTTCCTTCTTGTATCATGTACCAGCCTCTCTCTTTTCTTCTCTCTCTCCTTTCTTCTTCCTTCCCTCCCTCTCTCGTTTTTTTGGCAGATAAGAACCTAGAAGCCAAACCAAAAAAAAAAAAAAAAAAGAACCTCAATGGGCCAACAGTAGGTTGACTGGGCAGGATATTTATGAAAAAAAAAATGTTTTGAGGTGTGGAGAGATGGCTCAGTGGTTGGGAGTACAAATTGCTCTCATAGAGAACTGGTTCCCAGCTCCTGTATCAGGCAGCTCATAACCAATGAACTCCCAGTGCCTCTTCTGGCCTTCATGAGCACTGCATGTGTATTAGTTACTTTTCTGTTGTTGTGATAGAAACACTGACCAAAGCAACTTATAGAAGGAGGAATTTATTTGAGCTTATGGTTCCAGGGAAATTACAGTCCTTCGTGGTGGGGAGGCATGGTGGCAGGAAGTGGCTGGAGCAGGAGCAGCAGAAACTAAGCTCTCACATCTTTAAGCTGGCACAGGAAGCAGAGAATGACTGGAGGTCTAGCAAGGCTTAAGAATTCTTCTAAGCTGTCCCCAGTAACATGCTTCCTCCAGGACAGCCATGCCTTCTAAGATCTCCCCAAACAACACCACCAACTGGGACAAAATGTCCAAATACTTGGAGCCTATGGGGAACATTTTCATTCAAACCATCACAGAATGCATATGTGCATACACACACAGACACACACACAAACACACACATATATGCACATAATTAAAAATAAATATTTTTAAAAGTCTGTTGCTTTTGTAATACGAACTGAAAATAAACTTAAATGTAAGTCTCTTAGCTGATGAGCATGTAAATAAAATGTAGTGATGTTCAAGAAGTATGGTATAACTCAGGTGAAGGGAGACTGTCTACAGGAGGCATAAATTAAGTAACTTCCCTTAGGATAATTAATATGAAGGTATCTTTTAAAAATGTTTTCTAATAGTGAGTTTAAGACTGGGAAAATGGCTCAGTCCATACACTTCTTGCCTTGCAGGCACAAGGACCTGAGTTTGATCCACATTTAAAAAGCTGGATGCAGTGGGGCACACTTGCAATCCCAACACTGGGGAGACAGAGACAGGCAGAACCCTGGGGCACTGGTCAACCAGCCTAGCCTGTTCTGCGAGCTCTAAACCAATGAGAATGAGAAACAGTATCTCTATAAACCAATGAGAATGAGAAACAGTATCTCTATAAACAAGATCAACAGCTCCTGAAGAATGATACCCAAAGTTGTCCTCTGCCATCATCCAAACACATGCAAGGGCACAGACACACACACACACACACACACACACACACACACACACACACACAAGTAAATTTAACAAGGATAACTCAAGGAAAAAAGAAAAAGAAAAAATCAGCATCCCAGAATTTAAATATAAGTGATTTTAATGAGCTTAGGCAAATAATCACAACTCTTTCTAATTTAGTTTTGAAACATATCTGCCATCCCAAGGACTTTATCATTTAGTGTCACATTTCTTGGGAATGTCCTAAAGAAAGGGGAAGAGATGAAAGGAGAGACCACATGTTGTTCGACATACATGCTCAGCATTTTGGTCTGTAATGTTTCCTTTTCATCCTTGATTCTAGCATTTTTCCCTTTGATGACGAACCTTTGCAGCATCCTTCTAATAAATTTAATTTTGGCTTTAAGCTAGTTTGCATTGGGTTTCTTTCTGTTCTTTCAAACAAAAGGCCTTAATAACAGCATATCATTGTGGATAAGTCTTTTAAAAAAATTTAAAATTATTTTTATTTTATGTGTATGAGTGTTTTGGCTGCATGAATGTAAGTGCACCCATGCCATACAATGCCCACAAGGATCAGAAGAGGGTGTCAAATTCCCTGGAACTATAGCTATGAATGGTTGTTAGCCACCATGTAGGTGTTAGGAATCGAGCCCAGGTCCTCTGCAAGAGCAACCAGAGCTCTTAATCACTGAGCCATCTCTCCAGCCCTGAATAAACCTATTAATTCTGGACTGAGAGTGAGGACTTTCAAATTCTGTTTCTCTGATTCTACTTTCTAGCTGAGGGAGCAATTCACATGGGCTGAAGTGATCCATACTCCAACACTGAGGAGGCCTGCTAGCTCAGTCACAACGTTCTGACACTCTTAGATGGGCCATTTAGAAGCCTATTTTCTTTTCTTTTTAAAATTATTTTATCACACTTATTTATTGTGTGTGCGTGTGTGTGTGTGTGTGTGTGTGTGTGTGTGTGTGTGTGTGTGCTCTCATACACTACAGCCCGGTAAAGTGAGGCACACACTTGCAATCACAGCCCTAGGGAGGCAGAGATAGACAGAACCTTCAGGCTCCCTGGCCAGCCAGCCTAGTCTATTCAGCAAGTTCAGAGCTAATGAGATACTGTCTCAATAAACAAGATGGGCAGTTCCTGGAAAATGAAACCCAGAGTTGTCTTCTGCCCCCATCTGCATGGAGAAGATGAGTTTAAAAATTTTTAAATATGTGTGTGTGTGTGTGTGTGTGTGTATGTGTGTGCACGCACGTGCATACCACAGCACATGTGTGGAAGTCAGAGGACAACTTCACCATGTAGGTTTCAGGGATCAAACTTAGGTCATCAGGCTTGTTGGCAAGCATCTGTACCTGCTGAACCATCTCACCAGCATGAGGATCTATTTTCATAAGAACCCCATGTAGATTCTGGAAGACCTTGACACAGAGAGCAATGTCTCACAATACCTAGATTAAGACTCTTAACTAAAAGGGAAATGACTGTCCACATTTAGGGGTGCCCAGGGTAACAGACAACTCATCCAGTGCAAGAAGAACCCAAGACACTGTCAGGAGAGACAGGTATTTTCTTTTTATATAGGTTCCCAAGCTTCTCTGATCAGAGGAAAGAGAATGGACCTCAACTTCGTCTGTAGATAAGAAGAGAAAACAAGACTCCACAGAGTCTCGTAAGCAATGCAAGGCTTCCTAAGGGGGTCCTTGCCTCATCCCAGGAGGCTGTTTGAACAAGGTGAAGCCTCTGTGAATTAATCCATTGGGCAAAAGTAGGAACATTAAGAACTGAACAGCCCCATGCATTGTCTTCCAACTGATTTCAGAACTAATTGAAAAAGAAGACAAACAGCCTGGGTGTGATGGGGCACACCTTTAGTCCTAGCAAATCAGGAGGCAGAGGCAAGCAGATCTCTGTGAATTCCAGGCCAGGCTGGTCTACATAGTGAGACCAGAACTAGCACAAACTTACATTTCAATCTGAACTGTGCAATCTTGACAGGTATTCCTACATTACCCAACACATCTCAGCTCTCAGCTCTCTAGAAGTTCCTTCTGTTATTTTCAGTCAATATTCCTGACCCCTCTGTCAATCACTATCATGCCCCCCACACTTAATTTATTTTGCCCATTCTGGATTCTTGCATAAATGGAACTGTATAACATACAAGCATTTCCAACAGACTTCTTTCACTTAACATGTCTATGGCATGCTTCTACCGTAGTGTGGGTACTAGCAATTCATTCCCTGTCACTACTAAGTATGTTTCCCTTACATGAATATAGCTCAATTTATCTATTCTGTTAATAGGCATCTGTGTTTCCTACTAACCAAGAACTGTGAATTAGGTGGCTACTAACAAACCTTGTACATACACATTTCCATTTTTCTAGGATAGCAGAAGTAGAATTGCTGGGTTAAGGGACAGGCATATATTTTATGTGTGTGTATTGTGCATATTTGAAGCAGTCAAAACTTTCACCCTGGTTATATGACTGTCCATTCCCACTAGCAATATGAGAGTACACCTTTAGTATTGTCAATCATTTTATTTTTAGTTTTTCTGTGGGTGTGTAATAGTATATCATCGTGGTTTTAATCTGCAACTCCCTGAGGACTGATGGATGCCAGGACATTTTGCATGTGCTTACTGGGTCATGTAATTTTTGTTGTGACACTTTTGCTCTAGTCTTTCACCCATTTCAGAAATTGGATTCTTTGACGTTTCTTAACTCTGTCTTATGTATTATAGACACAAGTCCTTTGCAAATACTTTATCCCATTTTGTAGCTTTCCACGTCTATTTTAATTTATTTTATTTTTTTTTTTGAGACAGGGTCTCTCTGTAGTCCCAGCTGGCCTGGAACTCGCTACATAGACCAAGTTGGCCTCAATTTCACAGAAATCTGCTTGCCTTTGCCTCCTGAGTTCTGGGACTAAAGGCATGTGCCACCATGTCCAACTATTTATATTTATTTATTTGAGACAGGGTCTCATTTAGCCCAGGGTGGTTTCAAATTCTCTGTGCAGCTGAGTGTGATCTTGGAATTCTGATCTTCCTGCCTCCATCTTGAATGTTAGAATTTTGGCATAGGCTACTGTGCCTGGATTTATGTGGTGTTGGGGATGGTTTAAAGTAGCACTGAGCATCAGACTCAAGGTTTTGTGTATGCTAAGCAAGCACCCTACCAGCTAAATCATATCTCCATCCCTTAAGTGTCTACTGATAAACAGAAATTTTACAATTTGATGAAGTTTTAGTTTCCAAAATTTGTATTGATGGTTGTTCTTTCTGTCCTGCCTGGCTACTTCTAAGCCACACAGATTGTATAATAAAGAGAAACCAATGATTTTCTCCTTATAGTCTCAGTATCAGAACAAAACACTTCTGCGAACAAATGTGTGGAGGAGCATTCCTCCAGCAGCAAGACTTTACTATCAGCTGGGCATCTATAATCCAATTTAATTCAATTTAATTCACTATAGGTATGAGGCACCATACCTGGCTTATTTTTAATACCACTTAGAGTTCGTGTCAGATCCTGCAGTCTAAGGGCTCATAAGACTGCCCTTTACCTCAGATATGTGAAAGAAATATAAAAGTTGTCAGAATCAAAATGGAGCTGCTTGTGTCAATCCTAAGTAACATAAAAAACTGAAATTGGGCAAGTTATGAAACAAGATCCAGACATATGATTGTCTGATAGCTGTTATCACAGAAGACTGTCAGAACCATAGAATTTCCTAGAAGCCATTGCAGCTTTACACATAAGATCCATCTGCCCAGTCACTGTTGATTTAACCTTGGGCTGACACTATTCTTGTTAATAGTTATTTGGTAGAGGATTGTTGTTTTTAAATATCTAATGTAATTCTCCTTACTTTTGTCTTTTAAAACTTCCCTTTGAAGACACTCATGGTTTACTGTGCTGTGTTTATTTCCATTGTAGTGCTCAGCTTCCCAAAGAAATACCTGCACTCTTGTAGAACTCTGGTTGTTTGTTTTGCTTTGGTTGACAGATGCTAATTATAGCATCCTGGCATCCTGGCATCCTGAGCTTCTGACCAATCAGCTGTCAACAGAGAGACTTTCTTGGGTTGATCATTGCTACAGAGGCTCACAGGCATGAAGAAACACTTTACTTACTATTTACTGAATTGCATTTTTATTATAGACATTTTAAAGTTATCAAAAGATAAATTAAAATTTAGTTTAAAGTTCTTAATTGGCTTTATTTTTGATTTTATTGTTTGTTTGATGGATTGAGATAGGGTCTCATGTAGCCCAGGATTGTCTCAAATTTGCTATGTAGTCAAGAATGACCTTAAATTCCTGATCCTCCTGCCTCCACCTCTCAAATGCAGGGCTTACAGGCATGAACTACCATACCTGGCTTATTTTCGAGTCTTGAATTGGGCAACACTTCATTCCATAAAACAAAGTTAAGTGTGCCCACAGGACATATACCTGTGAATTCCAAATCACAGAGATGGCATCCCCTGTAGTGCATAACCACTTACTGCCAATGTTTCAGTTACCTTTGAAAACTGCAGCGTTTGTCAGTGACTCATCAGACACTGTAAACCAAAAGTCAGGCTTTCCCACAATACACACTAAAAAAATCAGTGGACTCAATGTAAGAAAAGTACATTTTAGCCCAAGAGGAGTTTATAAGCCCTCAGGACTCTGTGCAGGAGACAAGGGACTCCCAGGGAATCAGTGACACCTCTCCTGCCTTCCTCAAGGGGACTTGGGAGTCATCAGCAAGTCCCTTCCTCAGTAACCAGATGTGTTAAAAGGGCAAAGTTATAAATCAGTTTAAAGATATTAATATGTTTTATTTTTTAAATTCTAAAATCAGGTAGCATTCAATTCCATGAACAGAGTGTTTCAAGGGATGGAGTAGAAGAGATTAGTTTTGTCAATGTAAAAACATAACTCTCACTTCAAAGGGAATAAAGGCTAGTTTATTCTGGAGCCAAATATGAGTGACCATGGCCTGGGAACACAGACTTAGGGTGCCACAAACTCCATTTTCCAATGTGGTAACAGTTTCAAGGAGTTTTTTTTATAGTGACAGAAAAATAAAATTAAAAATGAAGACACTTCAGATACATGGGTGGGTTATAGCAAAGCAGGGAAATTTCTGCTATAGGCCTTAGACGCTATCTGATTACATTCTTAGTTTTCAGTTGGTGGAAGCTAGGGTCTGTTCATATGTTCCAAGGTTTCCTAATAGTCATGAAGATGATAGGTCACACACAGACTTGAACAATAAATGGCTATTTAAAGGGCTAAAATAGCCTGAGATAATTTGGCTCTGGACCTACAACCTGCAACATTCCAGCTCTCCATAATCACTGAAGTTCCAATCAATTAGCCTTGTAGAATGTTTGGTGTAGTTGCAGCTTTTTGGAGGGAACTTCTGTTAACAGTTTTTTTACGATAGAAAATGGCAAAAGAAGCAGAAAGAAATAACAAGTAGACTGTTCATTTCAAAGTTGTTTTTTTCTTGCAAGGGAGGGGTGAGAGACAAAACAACTGAAAATGAATCGATGGACTAAGCTCAGATGACTTCAAGTTATTTTTTCATTGAGTAAAAGAAAAGAATAAAGGGGAGGAGAGGTCACCACCTTTTTGTCCTTGTTCCTTTTCCTGTTGCTGTGATAATTATGGTGACAGCTTGCACAGGTCTCACATATGCTCAGGCCAGACAAAATCCCAGCATGGATGTGGGAAGGTGAGAAAGAAACCCCAACAATACCTGCTGGAAGGGGAGAGCCAATCTCTTTTAAGGGTGAGATTCTTGGTAGATTGACCAGACACCCAAGGATGGGCCCACACTGAAGGGCATTTTGGGACACAAGTTTGACTCTATAGCCCATATATACATATACATATAGAGAGAGTATATGTATATATATATTAATTACATGAAATTGAGCAGGGAGTATTAAGCAGGTGCAGATGGGGGAGAGGATCTAAATTTGATCCAAATACGTTGTTGAAATTCTCAATAATTCATTAAAATAAATAGATAATGAAAAACAAACAAAAGCAACTTAAGGGAAACAGTTTATTTGGCTCACAGTTCCAGGTCACAGTTTGATTTGTAAATTTCAAAACTGCGGAAATTCAACTTATCAGGAGTAGAAGAAAAAGGTTTTTGGGTCATTTCAATAATCTTTAAGCAGAGATGCATCTAAAACCACTGACAAGTTCTACATGGCAGGCCCTCATTAATGACAAGTCTGCATGGCTTTTCTGACAGCTCTTCGGTTTAGTTTTCATTTGAGAACATTCTTTTAAAGGTCATTGTCCCAAGGCTCTATCTTAACTTGAAGAAAAAGAAAGAGAGAGATATTTATATCTGGCTAAGAGCTACCAGAAGGGTAAAAACAAACAAATGGTGGAAAAGAGACAAGATAAGTGTCTCACATTGTGTTCGGATGTGAAGACAGTAGAGAGAATATGGCATTAATGTGTTAAAAACACACATTTTGACAAAACTGACACCAAAATCTTTGAAGAGGGCCGCCTCCTAAAATACAGTAGCACCCCCATCGTTACTTAAGGACAATTTTGAATTCAGAAATGTGGACAAAGATATGAACACATTGGACTATGAGAATACAATTTATTTTTGGTCTTTTTGAGACAGAGTCTCCCTGTAACCCCAGCTGTCCTGGAACTCACTATGTAGACCAGGCTGACCTGGAATTCACAGAGATCTGTCTGCCTCTGCCTCTCCAGTGCTGGGATTAAAGGCGTGTACCACCACGCCTGGCCGGAGAATATAATTATAGTACAAATTCTAGCAATAGCAGAATAATTAGAGAGTCATGTGATGAAATATAATGCAGCCATTGGAAGTCTTATTCACGAAGCACTTCCAACATTGTGGGGAAGGTGCATAAATGCCTCAAAAGGCTCTCTCACACACACACTCAAATATGGAAGGCCCAGAGAAAAATAAGGAACGAAAATCAACCACCGCAGATCCTAGATGAATGTGTGGAACCACTACTAGGAGGAAAAGAGTAAGTGGAAATGGTAGTTGTCTCTGTGTTGTAAGAACATATATGGATTTGTTTTAAATCTTATGCTTTTTTCTGAACTCTTGATTTTGTTGCATAAACTTTTCCAGCTCGATCACCTGGAGAGACATGAGCAAAAACATCTCTTCATTCCAAACAGGGCACCAACAACAGACCAAGCTAAACATCCCACCACAGTCCAACCAATGAATTTATTGGGCTTATTTGCAGGGCATGGGTGAGGGTTTATTGCATGGGTGACTCAAAGACAGTTGCATCCCTCTGAAGTCCGATCCCATCATGGGTGATCACTCACAAAAGCTGCATCCTTGGAGCTCCATGAATAACACAGGGGATGCTTGGCTGGTCCAAGAGTTTCTCCTCCAGAGCAATTGTTGTTGCTAGTAGAACTTTGAGCAGGAGACTTGAGAATCTTGTGTCAGGAGCTTCCTAAGACTGCTAAGTTTTATTTACTTCCTGAGTCTTATTTCCTGAGTCTAGTGACCATTCTTCCTCTCCCCTGGAGGGAATGTTTCAATTCAAAGGAAATTGCTGCACAACAGATTTGTTTCCTAAAGCTTGTATCATTATTTGTCTAATAAGAAAAAATATAGAAAAATATTTCACAGCTTCTGTTTGGTAAGTGTATCACATGTTCTGTATGACATGACAATAACCCCTTTCAGCTTTACTGATGTCCTTCTGAAATAGTAGTGGATTTAAAATCAAGGGATAGCTGTGTTTTAATATGTTACTTGGTCTCTTAGTACTTTTTAATTATTTGCTTATTTATGTAGTATGTATGTGAGCATGTGTGCCACAGTATATGTGAGGATGTGGGGAGGTGAGAGGACAACCTCTCAGGATTCCTTTTTTTCCTATGATGTGGGTCCCAGGGATCAAACTTGGGTTTTCAGACTTGGGGGTAAGCACCTTTACCAACTGAGCTATCCCATTAGCCTCTTGGTCTCTTAGTATTTTGATGATGGTTTCAATGAGGCAAGATTGATTTTTTTTGTTTTTTTTTTTTGGGTTTTTTTTTTTTTTTTGAGACAGGGTCTCTCTGTAGTCCTAATTCGTCTGGAACTCCCCATGTAGACCAGGCTGGCCTTGGTGTCATGGAGATCTGTCTGGCTCTGCCTCCTGAGTGCTGGGATTAAAGGCATGTGCCACTGTGCCCAGCTAAGGCAGTTTGACTTTTGAAGAAACATCCTAACAGCTTGATCTCTCTTATTTTTGGCCAGCTTCCTTATCCCTAACCATCCTAACAGCTTAAGATGTTAATTTCCCAGTTGTTCTGAACTGTTTGTTGGTAGCTTTATAGACAGTTTGCTATGCAGTGGACCTGTATCTCTGTTAAGTACCAGGTTCTGTTTTGTATACAGGCCAGATGCACTAACTAACAAACCAGTTTTGATGCTAGTACATATACATACTTGATCTGTTATCTACAGACACAGTAGACACTGAGGATTCAGCAGCAACAGATCAGGAATTCAGTCTCTGCATAAGACTGGACAAATCCTCACCCGCCTTGGCCTTCTAGCTCACCTGCGAATGGGTAAATTAAATGACCTTTTCCACACCATACGCCAGAGTTTCTAGAAAGGCAAAAGCAAAACAAAGTGAAGAGCTGACAAAATATTGAAAATAAACTTCAAAGACTGACACTACCCAACTTCAAGCTTTGCTACAAAACCACACTAATTAAAAAAATGTGTTATTGAAAGAATAGCCAAATAGATGAAGGGAACAACGTTATACCCTAAAAATCGAGTCAGTAATATATCAATGATCTTTGGTAAAGGGGCAAAGGTAGCTAAGGGGAGACAAGATGTTCTTCTCATCAACGAGGAAGCTACTGGACATAGACATAAAGAAAAGGAATTTTGACACATATCTACTCTTTTCACAAATAACTGACTCAAAATGGATCACCGACCTAAATGTAAATTCTAAAACTTGTAGAAGATAAAGTAAGAGAAAATTCTACATGAGCTTGAGTTTGGTGATGACTTCTGGTTTTGTTTCTTTTTCGTTGGGTTTGTTTTGTTTTGTCTTTTGAGTCAAGGTCTTGTCTTGTTATGTAGCCCAGGTTGGCCTTTAACTCATGATCCTCCTGACTCAGCCCCCCCCAGTACTAGGATTATATGCAAGAGACACCCTGCCTACCTTGATGATAATTTTGTGGAGACAACATAGAAAGCACAACTCATGAAAGAAAAAGAATTGGCAAGTTGGGCTTCATTAAAATTAAAAACTTCTCTGTGAAAGACACTGTTAAAAGGAAAGACAAGCTGGGCATGGTGGTACACAACTTTAATCCCAGCACTCGGGAGGCAGAGGCAGGTGGACCTCTGTGGATAGTGGGAGACCCTGTCTCAAAAAGACCATTAAAAAAAAAAAAGGGAAAAAAGGAAAGACAGACCTTAAACTGGGATAAAACATTTACAAAATATAGATTTGATAAGGAACCGGTATCCAGATTATACTCCAGAGAACTCATAAGTAAGAAAATTTTAAACCAGGCAAAAGATCCAAAGAGATAAATCACCAAAAAAAGATCTACAGATGGCAAATAAACACATGAAGACGCCACATCTGTCACCAGAGAACTGGAAATTAAAGCAACAACAAGAAGCCACTCGAGATAGCCTGCTCAGTGTTAGCCAGTAAGAGGGGCTGAAATCCGAAACACCGACAACCTCAGATGCTGTGAGCTCACTGCGCGACAGGGGCAGAGGGAAAGCAAAGCACTAGACCACTCTGGAAGACAATTTGACAGTTTATTAAAAAAATGTTCTTACCGTATGATTCAGCAAATGCACTCCTTGCTATTTACCCAAATGAGTGGAAAACGTGCACATAAAAACTTGCATATGAATTTTCATAGTAGCTTTACTCAGAATTTTTAAATACAGACATCACCAAGATGTCTGTCAATAGGTGAAATGCATAAACCACATGTGGTACATCCATACAGTGGAATATGATTCAGTTATAAAAAGGAAATTAACTGGAAATAAATGAGTTAGTAAGCCATAAAAAGACATTGGAGAGACTTAAGTGCATATTGTTAAGCGGAAAAAAAAAAAAAGTCAATCTGAAAGGGCAATATAACGTAGGCTTCCAACAGGATCACATTCTGGGAAAGGCCAAACTATGAAGACAGTTCAGAAAAATACCCAGTTTCTAGCAGTATCATGGGAGGATGGGACGAATAGACACAGAAGATGTTTTAGGGCAGTGAGATGTTATTCTTGCGGTTGTAAGAGGAGACACACACCATCATACACTTACCAAAACAACAGTGTCCAGGGTGAATCCTAATGTAAACGTTGGGTTTGAGTGAATGTACCACACTAATGCAAGACACTAGTAACAGGGTAAAATAGGAGTGTGTAGGGAGGAATATGGAAACTCTACTTTCTCTTGCATTTTCTGTAAACCAAACACCATTCCCAATAATAAAGCCTATTTGTAAAATTGTGAAAGTCATTTTTAAGTAAAGCACTAAATAAGACTACTTTGGTTGTAACAGAAGACCTAATTAAAAAATACATATAATACAGTATGAGGAATTGGGGGTGGGGCATAGTAAGAGATAATACAGATGAGTCAGAATATTTTGTATGAAATTTGCAAAAATTCAATAAAAAATAACCACAGAATTATGGGATAAAAGAAAAAAGGTAAAATTATTATTATTCAAAATATTAATAAATAAAGATTTAAGAAGCATTAAAAATAGTTTAAAGTAGGGTACTGAGCAGATGGCTTGGTGGCTAAGATTTTGCAAGTACAGGCACCTGCGTTGGAATCTCCAGCATCCATGTAAAAGTTTGAGCACGGCTAAGGGTCACTTAAACTCCAGCACTGGAGGGCCAGAGACAGGTGAATCCCTAGAGCTCGCTGGCCAGCTGAGCTAGCTGAAATGGCGAGCTTCTTAGAAGTTCAGTGAGAGACCTTGGCTCAAGGCAATGGAGCCTCTTCATGAGCACAGGCAGGCCCACACACCTACACAGTCACATGCATACACCATACACATACACCACATCACACACGAAAAAAATAGTTCAAAGCAATAATTATATATATATATATGTTTGATATATGGGACTTGATTGTATATGCTAACAGTAAAATGATTTTTGAGAATGTATCAATAGTTCATATA
>NW_008331835.1:86161-101917 GCF_000622305.1 Nannospalax galili | reverse complement strand
TATTGCCTATGCCAATATATTCTATACATTTTGTAAACATAAAATAGTTATTTTAATAATATTAGTAAAAAGTAAGATAATGTTTTAAGAATTTTTTTATTTTATTACTGATATTCTTAGCATGACTATTCTGCTTTCCTATTTTTGAAATTTTTTTGAGATAGGTTCTCACTGTATAGCTAGCCCTGGCTGGCCTGGAACTTGATAGGTAGACCAAGCTGGCCTCTGTCTCCTGAGTGCTGGGGTTAAAGGTATGTACCTGGCAATGTTTCAAAAAATTGAAAACATCCTCCACTTGAAAGTAAAACTCTAAATTGTTCTTACACTAGGTTTCCATGGCTGCCAGAGGAGGAAAAGATCCTTGACTCACAAATCTAAACAGAAGAAGCCCAGTCTGGTCACAGCTTTCAAAAAGAATGATACTCTATGCTAGTCTGTCTCCAAATTGTGACACAGTTTTACCAGTTTCCTGAATAAAAAAACATTATTCCTGAAAACTACTGGAATTTCAACTTTTATTTTTCACAAATGGGATTGAAATGCTCCATTAGAAAGATTTTTGCAACATTTTTATAAGCTTTGTGTTGACAGATGGATGATACTCTGATTGAATTTTTAGCATCAAAAGCATAACATTTAAAATCTTTCAAAACACTCATTTGAAAATTGTTCTTTGGGCTGGAGAGATGACTCAGCGGTTAAGAGCACTAGCTGCTCTTACAGAGGACCAGCCTAGGTTTCCTACACCCACATGGTGGCTAACAACCATCGTAACTCCAGTTCTTGGGGCTCTGACACCCTCTTCTGACCTCTGTGGGCACTGCACACATGGGTACACTTAAATACATGTGAACAATACACTCATAAAATAAAAAACATTTTTTTTAAATAAGTAAAATATTTAAAATTGTTCTCTAGGCTGGACAAATGGCTCAGTGTTTAAGAGCACTTGTTGCTCAACATTGAGGAGAGGAGTTTAGCTCCCAGCACCCATGTCAGGCAGCTCACAACTACCAGTAACTCCAGCTCTAATGGATCTGACACCCTCTTCTGGCCTCCATGGGTATACACACACCCACACACATGGGCACATACACTCACACAGATACATATGCACACACACAAATAAATTTTAACATACATTTAAAAATTTTTTAAATAAAATAAAACATTCTCCCAAAGCTTCATGAATTTTATTATTTAGGATAATATAATCCTGCAATCCCCTGAACTGGGCATGAACAAACTATCAATTGTCACAATCAGCTGAAAGCAACACAAAAATCCAGGGATGCCCTGTTCCACTCCAAAGCTACCACTTCCATTTCTTAGCTGTAGCAAGATACACCTGTCTGCAGATGATGGACTGTGTGAAGATACCGATTTCAGTCTGTATTTGAAATATGCTTTTAAAAATCAGTATCTCGGGCTGGGCGTAGTAGTGCATGCCTTTAATCCCAGCACTCGGGAGGCAGAGGCAGGTGGATCTCTGTGAGTTCAAGGCCAGCCTGGTCTACATAGTGAGTTCCAGGACAGCTGGGGCTACAGGGTGACCCTGTCTCAAAAAGACCAAAGGAAAAAAAATCAGTATCTTAGGCCAGGTGTGGTGGATCTCTATAAGATGGAGGCCAGTCTAGTCTACATAGTGAGTGTCAGGCCAGCTGGGGCTACAGGAGACCCTGTCTCAAAAAGACCAAAATAACAATAATAATAATAATAATACTTAATAATAATAGAAATCAATATGTCAAAACATAAAAAGGAAATGATTATTTCCCTCCTTCTGTTTTGTAGACCACTATACTAGCTTAAATGGTAGAGGCTTTATTATCTATGATAAGTCCAAAGTGCTTCCAAGGTGGTCAGTTTAGGGTCAACAAGATGGCTCAGGGAGTAAAGGTGCTTGCTGCCAAGGCTGACGACCTGAGTTTGATTCCTGAGACCCACGTGGAGAAGGAGAGAACTGGCTTTTCCACGCTGGTTAATTCAGTGATTGAACAACACTGAGGATTGAAGCTCTTCTTTGAGATGATGTCATGTGTAGCAGCTTATGACAGAACTGTTTGTTCTCCACCCAACAACTTCCTGTGGGAAGCGAGCACAGCCGAGCCAGCCAAAGATGGAGTCCTGGCTGGCTGCCAAACCTCGTGCTGTTTACTTCAACTCTTGGCTGATTGCCAAGGCTCGTGAATCACGCTTGTTTACCCCAACTCTGAAGTATGGTGAGCCCAAAAACAGGTGCTGCCAGCCTGATGATCTTGCTACGTGGCTAATGAGCTGCACTCTGCCTGCCCGCTGCACGTGTGTGTGCCCTGATTGGTCCTGGCTAGAGGGAGGGCTGTTGGAAACGCTATATGAACAGCTGAGGTGTGTAATAGAGGAGAACAGAACAGAATAGAAAACAACAGCAACAGCAACAACGAGACAGCCTCATAGTGAGAGAGAATGAAGTGAGAGAGGATGAAGTGAGAGATATAGGAGAACTACGAACGAAGCAGCATCATAGTGGGTGAGATAATGAAGAGACTATAAGAGAGAATAAAGGAAGGAAGAGAAACAGAAGCTTGAACCTCACCTTGGTGTCTGTGTCGTCTTTCCTGGACTCTGCTGGACAGAGTCCCGGCTCGCGACAACTTCCCTTTAAGCTCCTTTGCTAGGGGAATCGTTATGATTATTATTATCATTATCACTATTGTTTTGAGTGGCTTAGATAGGAAATCCTTTGGAACCAGGAAGATGAGTAATGATTATTCAATGGTCTCATCCTCCCAGCCAGTGATTGGCAGGTGTGAATGTTTGATGTAATCTGGCCGGTGAATGATGAGGAGTCTGTTTGGGGACCTCTGGATAACTTTGTGATTTTGTGAGTGGTTTTCCAACTTATAGAAGAGATGAACAGGCTGGGCGTGGTGGTGCACACCTTTAATCCCAGCACTTGGGAGGCAGAGGCAGGCAGATCTCTGCGAATTCAAGGCCAGCCTGGTCTCCATAGCAAATCCAGGCCAGCTAGGGCTACAGGGAGACCCTGTCTCAAAAAGACCAAAAAAAAAGAACAAAGAAAGTTTTTTTCCCTGACTTTGGGTGCTATGGGATTTGAGTTACTATCTTACAGTCATGAAGAAATAGACCTAAGAACCCCAAAGTAAAATCATGTAGTGAGGCATAAAAACAGGACAGACTTGACTGAGCCTTTGGTGTCATTCCCACTGAAATGATCATCTTGGAGGAGTGTGTTTTCTCATTCCACCACATGGATCCTAGGAATCGAACTCAGGTCACCAGGTTTGTCAGCAAACACCTTCACACCCTGAGCCATCTTGCTGGCCCTGAACTGACCACCTTGGAAGCATTCTGAACTTACTATAGATAATAAAGTCCTTACCATTTAAGCTAGTGGTCTCCAAAACAACAGAAAGAAAATAATCAATTTCTTTTTATGTTTTGACACACCAATTTTAAAAACATTTAAAATATAGACTGAAATCAGTATCTTTGTATAGTCCATTGTCTGTCAGACAGCTCTGCCTCCAGACAGCTATGAAAATGGAAGATGCATCTTTATGAAGAGGAACAGGCCTTCTCAGGGTCTTTGTGTTTGCTTTCACTGATTGTGACAATAGATAGATAGATAGATGATGATAGATAGATGATAGATGATGATAGATAGATAGATGATAGATGATAGGTAGATGGATAGATGATAGATATAGACAGACAGACTGATGGATGATAGATAGACTGATAGAAGATAGATAGATGATAGATAGGTAGGTAGATAGATAGATAGATAGATAGATAGATAGATAGATAGATTGCACATGACCTGTTCAGGGGATTCAAGGTTTTCTTTTTATATTTGTGTGTGTGTGTGTGTGTGTGTGTGTGTACATGCATTGCACAGTTTGTGTGGTCAGAGAACAATTTGTGGGCATTAGTTCTCTCACCATGTGGGTTTCAGGAGTCGAACTGGGGCCCTGAGGCCTGGCAGCAAGCGCTTTTACCTACTGAGCCATTTCACCAGTCAGTATTTAAAGATTATGTTATCCTAAATAATAATTTTTTTGAGATGGGTCTGACTATATATCCCTAGTTGGCCTGGAACTCTCTACGCAGCCCAGGCTGGCCTCAAACTCACAGAGCTCTGCCTGTCTCTGCCTCCTGAGCACCCTAAAATCTTTTAAGGATTAGATACAAGCTCCCAAATACTTTTGACATTTTTGGCCTTTGGAACAGAGTTTGTTGCTAAGAGGCCCAAGGACATTTTGACTTTTAGCCAAGAAACTGGCTACATTTCTTTGGGGTCTTTTTACCCTAACTGCCTAGCCAGTTCCTACCTCTTAGTCTTATCACGCCATCCTCTGAAGGGGTTACCCAAATTGCCAATAGGGAATAGAGACACTGACCGTTCTGGCTTCTCCCATGCTGAGGAACACAGGGTGAGGCAATTGGAGTACCCCTTCAGTGGGTCTATCTAAAAGACTCCCAAATTGCATAACTCTTATCTCTAAGGGGAAAAGAAAGTCCTTGAATCATGAATAGGAGATGTGAAGAAGTAAAGGCAAGAGTAATTAGCATTACAAGTTCTAGACAGGGAACTAGAAAAAACTCAGAACAGGGCAATTTTCAAATGTTCATATGAGAGTCCATTGGAGTTTCTTGACAAGGGCTTCCAAAAGCATCCCTCTATTGGGTTCTTCCTCATTTTTCTTTTGTCTTCCAAGGCTGGACTTGTTGGCTAGGAAGAGTGGCTGGATATTCAGATGAGGGTCCAGTGACCCTGCTTGGCTCTCCCTTAATGAATGACACAACCATCAACAAGCCCAATTTTGACTATGTTTAGCGATCACGCTCAGCCGAAGTCCTGATGATGGTAGTTATTTCATGCAGAAGGGACTGCTGTATAGCATCATCTTATTAAAAGGACCTGGAATTTAAAAGGATTTGGTGCTAGGAGCCACATATGAGGGAGAACATACATTGTTTGTTTTTCTGAGTCTGTGTTACTTCCCTTAGTATAACAGTTTCTAGATCCATCCATTTACCTGAAAATTTCATTATTTCATCTTTCTTTACTGCTGAATAGAACTCCATTGTGTAAATGTACCACATTTTTGTTAGCCATTCATCAGTTGAGGGACACATCTCTTAGCTGTTGTGAAAAGAGTATCAACAAACATGGTTGTACAAGTGTCTCTACAATAGGATGGGTTTCTTTGGGTATATGCCAAGGAGTGGTATAAACGGGTCATGGGGTGAGTTCATTTTTAGTTTTTTTAAGAGTTTTCCACACTGTTTTCCATAGAGGCTGCAAGAGTGAGGGTTTTAAAATTTTTGAACATGTAACCTAGAGAATTAAAAATCACGATAGGCTAGGTGTGCTGGCGCACACCTTTAATTCCAGCACTCGGGAGGCAGAGGCAGGTGGATCTCTGTGAGTTCAAGGCCAGACTGGTCTACATAGCAAGTTCCAGGACAGCTGGGGCTACAGAGAGACCCTGTCTCAAAAAGACCAAAAAAAAAAAAAAAATCACATGATAGGGCTAGAGAGATGGCTCAGAAGTTAAGAGTACTGGCTGCTCTCTCAGAGGACCCAGGTTCAGTTCCCAACACCCACATGGCAGCCAGCTAACAACCATCCATAACTCCAGTTCTGGAGCTTTGACATCTTCTCCTGATCTCTGTAAGCTTTGTAAGACATGGGTGCACTCACACACATGCAGGCAATACACTCATACACATAAAAATAATAAATAGAATATTTTTTTAAAAATTACATTATACCCCATAAAATAGAACATTTTTAAACAATGACTTACGAATCTTTGACTTCTTGCTTATGATTTAAAGAACGGGAGAAATTTCAAAGTAAAAACAATGATGGGTTCAATTACGTAAGAAGGCAAAACTTTGGAATAATGGAGTTCTACAAAGCCAAGACAAATAGAGAGAGGTGCACAAGAATAAGAAAATGCGCTTGCTGTAAACGTGGCAACGTATTTAAAGGTTTGCATCTAAAATATATTGACTTCATTCAAACTGGGTTCCCAGTGGGACTGGGACACACACAGCTGGTTTCATATGCCAGGAATGCTGACATTAAGCCAGCATTTGAAACGCTAAGCTTCGAAAGTTAATTAAAGAAATTCAAATGCAAACAATTATAAAGGACCATTTAACACATATCAGATAAACAAGTATAAGGATAAATGACAAAATCCGGCCCCAGTGAGGCTGCTGGGAACTCGTTTCTGGTGAAAGTTTAAATGAGTTGGTTTTTTTTGGAGGGGGTAAGAGCCACAAAAATGATCACACCAGAAAAATGCATCCCACATAAGTAATTCGTAAGAACAGCAAAACTTTAATTATGAGAATATTTGGAGCAGAATTATTTATGTTAGCTCAAAACAAAATTGCCCAATTCCCTATAGTACAGTATTAGCAAAGCAAATCATACCACAGAACCCGCTGCTCATTCATTAGGAATAAAAATGTATGGAGATTCTGCAGGCATACGTGCTGCATAGAGACAGTCGGATGGAAGGCAGAGGGCTTGAGTCAGGAAATCTGACGTTCAGCGACCTTTCTTTAGGACTCAGCCCCCCACATACATACATACCGACTGCATTCATCTTCCGACAAAGCAGATTTCCTCTAGCCCAGCCATCTCCAAATGTTTTGACCACTTACCATAATTTAACTTCTTTATTTTTGTTTTCTGGATTTTTCCTTATGGTGAAAGTAACACTTAACAGCTGTCCTCTCCGAAGTTGTATGTATCTGTGTGTGTGTGTGTGTGTGTGTGTGTGTGTGTGTGTGTGTATGTGTGTGTGTGTGTGTGTGGTGGGGCAGTGTGTGTGCACTTGTTTGTGTATGTGTGTGGTACGTGTATAGGTGTGTGTGCATGTGTGTGTGGGATGCGTGTATATGTGTGTGGTATGCGCATGTGTTTGTACAAGTACCTGTGCACATGTTTGTACATACACGTGGAGGTCAGAGGTTGACACTGAGTGTCTTCTTCAGTGGTTGTCCACCTTAATTTCTGAGACAGTATTTCTCACTGAACCTGGAGGTCTCCAGTTCAGCTAGGCTGGTGGGTCAGTGAGCTCCAGGCTTACACCTTCTTCACCTCCCTGTATGGGATAATAGATGCATGACACTGCACCTGTCTTTTTAAACTGTGGATGTTGGGATCTAACTCAGGTGCCCGTGTTTGCACAGCACACATTTTACCAACTGAGGCATCTCCTCAACCATCTCTTCACAAATGTTTAAGTACACAATACAGCGTTCAGTCTGTGCTATACAGAACATCTCCAGGAGGTACTGATCTTGTGTAGATGAAACTTTGTACCTTTTGACCAACACCTCCCCATTCTGCCTCCTCCCAGACCCTGGCAACCACCATTCCAGTTTTTGCTTCTATGATTTATACTATTTTAGATTTCACATATAGGTGAGATCAATCTTACCTCAACAAAGTGGTAAGAAAGGAACTTTGCATTCTGATTCACTGTAAGCAGGCAGATTATGTGTTTACGCTAGTAGTAATCCATGCAAGTCTATTTTTTTCTGCTCTATTCTCTATTTCATTCTTTTCCACTCCAGCTAAAAGTGATTGTCATTAAAATGATTTCAAACCCACTAATATATCACAGCTAGCCCTTCATACAATAATAGTCTAATTCATGGAAATGCTCCAAGCTTATTACCACCTATCTCCCACCTCTCTACCCTCCCTGACACAATACACCCAAAGAGCTTTAATAAAACCCATATCCAAAATGGAGCCATAGAGAAAAGTAATTGCAGTGGGCATGCAATTATATACTTAACTATGTATGGACCTATGCATTGGGAGGAATAAAGTGACTATTACTGTAACTAGGTTTCTTAACAGTGTCAACAGCCCTCTTGAACCTCTCTTAGGTTCAAAACAGTCTTCTTTCCCGTCGCTCTACCCTCCTTTCCTTCAAGAAATCATGTGGGATGCTTATAAGTCATCTGACCCAGCATCTGTCTCCACTGACTAGGCTTTCGGTGGGGCAGGCCTGAAGGTGCCTTCTGCTCAGAGGAGGAGCCAGCTGCTCTCCCTTGCCTCTGTCTTGGCAAAATCAGCGGTGGGCCAGCCAGGCTAAGAAGCCCTGGTTGACGGTGCTGCGCACTGCATGCCTTATTCTATGACATAAGCTCTCTGAGACTGCGGCTCTCAGATATTAGTAAGTTTAAGAATTACCAGGTACCAGTTAAAATGGCAAAAGTCTAAGTCAAGTCACTGAAGAGTCTAACTCAGTGATGTGGGGGAGTCCAGGAAATGATGGATGAGACACATACCCCAGTACTATCTCAAAATTTGTAGAAATCTTCCTGTGGCTCCTACTTCGGAGGCAGGGGACTGGCTGGGTTTGAGACTGTGTCTTGGACCCTACAGCCAGCCTTCCCTTAGTTGTAGCCAACAAATCTTAGTTTTGTTTTTTTCATCATAAAATACAGGCATATACTCAATCTGAAGGCTTCTTTATGACAGTGTCTGCAAATAATATCAAATGAAAGAGGAACGAAGTCTTTTATGTATGGCTAAATATGGAAAGATTTTTAAAATATATAAATAGCTGTATTGTGATGGAAATTGGCTTCACACTCAGGTCTAGGAATGAGCAATGGGTACACCGTCCCCTCCCCATGGCTGGTGAAGGGAAGACATAAGACCCATGAATGTCAAAACAAATACATTTTCTCAGGATTGTGGAGAAAATGTCTTTATCTTCCTTAATAAGTATTTGGGACATTTTCTTCAGTTTGTAAACAAGCGTTTCAGTGCAGAAAGCTACTGGTAGCCATCTTGTGGCCACTTGGAGAAAAACATGTTACGCAAGGCAGAGAGAGATGAACAGCAACTGAATCTTTCTTCCTGATTAGCTCTGAGCCACTGGATCAATCCTGACTGAAGCCTGGTACCTCTAACCTTTCAGGCATGTGAACAAATAAATTTTCTTTAACGTTTAAGTCAAACGAAGTGACATATTTTGTAATTTCATATTTCTAATTGACTTGAACCATATAGCACATAAGCATGTTAGTTTAGGGAGCCTAGTCCATGTTTCCACTCTAATTCATCTAGAGTTTTCCAGATGACAACCAGAGTAGAAAGTCAGATTTTTCCTGTCAGTCACATGCTTAAGGAGACAGGAAGATATTACATGCCATTCCTTTCACATACAGAGTTAAATGAAAAAAAATTAATAAAAGGTAATGGGTCTGGTATATAATAATACAATGAAATCCAACTGCTATTATTATTCCTCCTTAAATAGACTGTTTTAGTTTTATTTGTGTGTGTGTGTGTGTGTGTGTGTTCTAGAGATCAAATCCAGGGCCCCTTACATACTAGGTAAGTGCTTTATCTGTGAATTATACCCCAAAGCCAGTAATATATGTTTTTATTTTCCTTGTATCTTTTCATTTTTTGATAGCCCTTTGTTCTAGTTTTCTGTCTGTTGCTGTGATTGAACACTATGACTTAAAGCAACTTGTGGGAAGAGATCATCTCACACTTCCAGGTCATAATCCATCATTGAGGGATGTCAGGACAGGATTTCAAGGCAGGAACTCAAAGATAAAACCATGGAGGAATGCTGCTTTCTTGTTCTTGCCTGCTTGCTCACTGACTGGCTCATTCAGAGGCTCATGCTTAGCTAGCCTTTGTATGCAGCCCATGACCACTTGCCCAAGGAACTGTGCCACCCACAGGTGTCTTAGGTCCTCCTGCTCAAAAAAATAATCAAGGCAATCCCTTGCAGACATGCCCACAGACCAACCTGATCTAGACAATTACTTTATTGAGCCTTCTTTCAGAAGACTCTAGGCTGTGTCAAGTTGACAACTAAGGCTAACCAGGGTAACACACTGTCTAGCCACATTAAATTCTTTATCCATTAACCGTACTGAAGACTATCAGGATTATTTCCAAATTTTAGAATGATGAATAAAGACGTAATAAACATTCATGTGCCAGTTTTTATGTGGACCTAAATTCCAGCACTGTTTCTTAAAAGGACTGTCTCTTTCCACCATTGCATTACCTTGGTTTCCTTTTCAAAGATTGGTTAACCATATTTATGTGGGTCTGCTTCTGGGTTCTCTGTTCTGTTCCATTGATGTCTTGGGATTTTTGTTGGTTTGGTTTTTGACAGAGTCTTACTGCATAGTCCAGACTGGCCTCAGGCTTGAGATCTTGTTGCCTCAGCCTCCTAAGTGCAAGGATTATAGGCATGTACCACCACACTAGGTTTTTACCACACTGCCTTCATTACTGTAGTTTTATGAGTCTTAAAATCAGGTAATGTCTGTCTTTCAACCTTGGTATTCTCCTACAATGTTCTAGATCTTTTGCCTCTCCGTATAAACTTTAGAATCAAATTGTTGATAGCCATACACATACACAAATAGCTTGCTGGGTTTTTCATTTTGATTGCGTTCAGTATACAGTTCAAGTTGGGAAGAACTAACATCTTATCAATATTGAGTCTTCTGCTCCATAAACAGAAAATCTGTCTATTTATTTACTTCTTCAGTTCCTTTCATCAGAGTCTCAGAGTCTTCCATATTCAGATTATGCATGTGTTTTGTTACATTTATCTAATATTTAATTCTAGGAAGGTATTAATGTAAACATCAAATTCTTTCCAACTTCAGATTCTATCCATTCCTTGTAAATAGGTGCAAAAATGGTTGATGTCTATATGTTAATCTTGTGTCCTGCAACCTTGTTGTTGGCTTACTAGTTCCAGGGGGTTATTTTGTTAGTTTTTTTCAGATTTTTCTATATACATACCGTTCTCATTTCCTTTCTGTTGCTGTGATAAAATACCTTGACAGAAAGCAACAAAAGGCTTATTTTAGCTCAGAGCTCCAGGTTACAGTCCATCAATGTGGGAAATCAAGGCAGCAACTGGAAGCAGCTGGTCACATTACATCTGTTATCAAGAGCACAGGCAGGATGTGTCAATCATTTCACTTGTACATGAGCATAAATATATATATATATATATATATATATATATATATACATCCACAATCAAAATAAAGCCAGTAAGAATATCTCTGTGAGTTTGATGATAGCTTCCATTGTCAACTTGACTGGATTAAGAGACACTGGTGCACTGATGAGGCACATCTTTGGGTGTGTTTGTGAGAGTTTCTGGAGAAACTGAGGTTTAACTGAGGATGGAAGGCCCATCCTAAACATGAGTGACATCATCCCGTGGGGTGGGATCCAAGATTGAAGGAGGAAAGGAGAAAGTGGGCTGAGCACTGGCATTCCACATCTCTGTGTCTTTCTCCTCTGAGATGTGAGCAAGCAGCTGATACACGTTCCTGCTGCCACAGAGCCACCTGCCACCATGCCTTCCCCACCATGATTGATCATATCTCCACAAACTGAGCCAAAATAAACCTCTCCTCCCTCAAGTTGCTTTTTGTCAGGTGTTTGATCAAGGCAAAAAGAAACTAATAATACATCAAGGTCTCTCCAAATTGTAAAACAAGCAGACTGGACATTCAACTTGTATAAAACAGAAGTGGTCATCTCAAGTTTGGCACATTGAAGGAGGAATCAGTAAGGGTAGACAAGTGCCGTAGCGGGTCTTTACAAGGAAGGTCTGGGGCCTCTCTCCTTCTAATCAGTGATTTTTCTTACCCTAATGAAACCCAGATGCTTCCAATAAAAAGAATGGCTTGTATTCAAGCTGTTTGCTAATTCTGCCTAGAGGTAGAGAAAGAAAAAAAAGCTGTGCCTCACATCATTAATTTTAAATATCCTATTTTGTTTTATTTTCAGAATGAAATGGTATGGAACAGTGTAATGAGCAATAGAAATATGGAACCAAGAAGCAATTATATCTTCAAAAGAGCAAAGTGAGAGCAAATAAAGGCCTTGCACAAGTTAGCATACAAACAGGCAAATCAGAACATCATTTACAGAGTCCAAATACATGCCTCTTGGTTACGTCTGTAAATTATCTTCCACAAACATCATGTTATACCACTGGAGACTCATTTCTGGGCTATAGTTAAAATTGAATTTCTCGAGAGGCCCTAAAACATCTCAAATTTAATTTATTTCTCCAATATTAAGTATCTTCAGTCTGCAGCTGTCATGCTGGGTTTAAGCCAGCAAAATAAACAGGGAATGAAGTCTACCTTCAAAGTTCTTACAGTCTAGTTGAGAAGACAGAGCTGTTCACAAGTAACAATGATGGGCTGGCTGACTTCCAGGTGACATAGATGATGGCCCATTTAATTCAACGTGAAGGGATGAGTGAGCCTTTCTAAAGAGGAAGGCAGGAACTGAAACTATGCAGTGTAAGAAAAGCTGGAGTCAATGAGAAGGGGTGAGGCCACATCTTCAGTCATTCTGTAGGAAAAGTGCCCAAGCTCCCTGGGGATGGATAAGAACCAGAATCCAGCTCCCTGTGTCAAGATGAGCTAAGCTGAAGATCTCTACAAGTGAACTGGGTCTATCTTAGAATTTCAGAACCATTCTGCTTGGGAAACAACGACTATTATTAAAAAGAAGAGCTAGGCTGGGTGTGGTGGGACACACCTTTGGCCTTCTGTCCCAGCACTTGAGAGGCAGAGGCAGGCAGATATCTTTGAGTTCAAGATCAGCCTAGTCTGCATAGCAAATTTCAGGCCAGCAAGGACAACATGATGAGAACTTCTCTCAAGGAATAGACCTATATTATACATATGTCTAGCATCCCAAATGGTGTTTTATAGTGAAGCAAAGTATCTAAGCCCTAATGTGAAGACATGGTTCAGAGTTGGTGTCTCTGAGGACCAGCTGGAGGCAATTCTGAAGCCATTCAACAGGAAGGAGAAACATGGGAACAATATTCCCATGTGCCACCAGTTTTCATGCAAAGCACTCGACGCTATCCACAATTTTGACAGTCGGCTGGCATACCAGGCAAATAGGAAAAATTGCATCTAAGGAAATAGAAATAATGAAGCAACTTGTTCATAGGCTTAAAACAACTTTGTTTAGAATCATCAGGGACAAATGAGAAAATAGCATTCTTAGGTAGATAATAGATGGCTAAATTGGAAATTATATACATTAAAAACCTAAAATTATGGAAAATGGAGTAAAAACTTAGTAGACAAATAGTAGGCTATATTAGGTAAGAGGGAAAAAAAGTATATTAGAAAAGAGAACACAGTAACTACAGCAGAACCTGGCTACATACTCATCATCTCCATTTCTTCTCCAGGACACTTAGGAAAGTAATTTCCTAGATACCTTGGCACTGAGATTGGGGAAATATGACTGGGTTGTGAATGGAAGTAAAGTGTGATCCTTTTAGTCCTGGCTACCTCACATCATCCCCTTTCCTGGAAACCATGATCCCCACATGCTGATAGAGGCCCCAATGGAGAGAAAATCTCTGATCCTTTTCCCAGAGTTTCCCAACCTGCAGCAAGCTGCAATGTAGACATTGTCTTACAATTGTCTTATCCTAGCATAGCTTAACTTGAATACACACAGAAACCACCTTGAGTGCAATAGAAAAAATAGAGAAAAAAGAAAATTAAGTTATAGAAGACCAAGCAAGAAGCTCTACTATAATATATATGTAACTAGTGTTCCAGGTGGAGATAATAGTCCAATTGGGGGAAAAGATATATATAAAAGAGATATTAAAAGACTTTTCCAGAAGTCTAGGAAGATATAAATCTTTAGATTGTAAAATTCAACAAAAAATAGTTACTCAAGTGTACTGTCTTACTTACAGTGGAAAATTTCACCAAAATTATTTTGAAAAAATTTGATCAAAGCTAGGAAATACACTATAATCTTTCACAAACCATTCACTCATTATTTCTTTCACTCCTACAAGTAATATTTTAAGAATTCACCATATGGACAGCTTCCTGGAGCCAGCAGCTTGCCTAGGTAAGTTTGGCTGCTGCGCCCACTGCGCCTTGGCTCCCCCAGCCTCATTCACCCTCCCAGCTCCCCCACCCCATCTCTCCTTCTGGCAGGGGAACTGGCACATTTCCTGTCTTGGCACCCCAGACCTCTGGACTGACATCTTGGCCCAAACTCCCCACTGCTTCCTGATCCTTGGCATCCAGACCAACCCAATTCCTCCCTCTAGTCTCCACTTCCCTTTGCATCTCTAGGCAGCCCAGCCCCACAGCTTCCTGGAGCCAGCAGCTTGCCTGGGTAAGTTTGGCTGCTGCACCCACTGTGCCTTGACTCCCTCAGCTTCATTCACCCTCCCAGCTCCCGTAACCTATCTCTCCTCCTAGGAGGGGCACTGGCCCATCTCTTGTTGTGACACCCCAGACCCGTCAACTGACCTTAGTCAAGAATCCCCATTGCTTCCTGATCCTTTGCATCCAGACCAACCCAATTCCTCCCTGTAGTCCCCAGGAGCCCTCAGGGCCTCTTCTCACCCCCACCTCCCTTTGCATACCTGGGTGCCAGTATCTTTCCTGGGCCCTGCTCACAGCCCAGCCCTCAAATTCCTGAGGCCAGCATCTTTCCTGGAGGGATCCAGACCTTAGGAGAAAGCCTGAGACCATCTGATCCTCATCTGACTCTGTGCGAACTTCTGAGCAGCAAGACCAAAGCAATTTGGCCACTCCAATATAAAATCAAAAGAGAGAACCTGAAGCCTAGACCAACCAGCTTTTCATGCCCAACAAGTAAACCACAAAGGCACATAAATTTTACAAAAAGAAGCAGACCTAAACTCAATAAAGGAAGACTTGAATCTCACACAACAACCAGAAACTACAAAAGAAATCCACATGTCAAAGTAACAGAGAAAAAATAATAACATGAAAAACCAAAATAATATATCCCCACCAACAGTCCTCTAGAGGAATACAATGAGAACCCCCTAGAGATAACACAGGACATGGACCTCAGAAGAACAATTATAAACATGATAAAAGAATTCAGTGTTATTTAAAGAACACAAACAAAGAAATCAAAGAACTGAAGGAAGATAGGGATAAACTTCTGAATGAATTCAGAAAAGAGCTAGAAATATTGAAGAATACACTTTTTTTTAAGAAAACATAAGAATGGAATACGCAGGAATTGTGTGACACCATAAAAAGACCAAACTTACGAATCACAAGCATACAGGAAGGAGAAGAATCCCAAGATAATGGCATGGACCAGATCCTCAACAAACAGAATCATAGAAGAAAATTTCCCAAAATTAAAGAAAGACATGCCCATACAAATACAATAAGCATATAGAACACCAAATAGACAGGACCAGAAAAGAAACTCTCTACAACACATCATAGTAAAAACACTAAACTTACAGAACAAAGAGAGAATACTGAAAGCTGCAAAATAAAAACAAGTCACATATAAAGGAAAACTTATCAGAATTACAGCTGACTTTTCAGTGCAAACTATGAAAGCTAGAAGAGCCAAAGTATTCCCAGTTCTAAATGACCACAGATGCCATCCCAGATTACTTTACCCAGCCAAAATGTCTATTATAGTAGAAGGGGAAAGAAAAATCTTCCATGACATAAACAGGCTGAGAGAATTCATGTCCACAAAACCAGCCCTTCGGAGAAGCAATACAAAGAGCTGAAGAAGGGAATGACTATAGCAAAGGGGTTGTGGAAAGAAATTAAATGAAGGTATAAATGTGGAAAAGTACAGCTATATCAAGAATGTAAACAGAAATAAAAATGACAGGATTCAATACTCATCTTTCATTA
>NW_008331835.1:80898-83498 GCF_000622305.1 Nannospalax galili | reverse complement strand
AGGGTTAAAAACTCATTCAATTTTATGTCTTACAGGGCTTATACTGAGTTCAATATTGTATAACTGTATTAATTCAACTGTGAATCTAGAAACTTGCACCCACTTGTGAAAGAGATGTACTCTTGCTTTGGAGTGTGTTACTGAAGTTAATGCTGTTGTAATGAAATGCTTCTTCTAAATAAATAAATAAATAAATTTAAAAAATGAAAAAAAAAGAAAAAAAACCCATCTTTTTGTTGTCTGCAAGAAATTCATCTCAGTTTCAAGGATAGGCACTACCTTAAGGTGGAAGGATGGAAAAAAATATACCAAGCAAATGGTACTAAGAAAAAAGCAGGTGTTGCAATTCTAATATCTGAAAAAATAGACTTTAAACTAAAACTAATCAAAAGCGGTAAAGAGGGCCACTTCATTCTGATCAAAGGAACAATTGACCAAGAAGATATTACAATCATGAGCATATATTTACCAAACTCTGGTGCACCCAGCTTCATAAAAACAGTAGTATAGAACTTTAAGACCCAGATTAATCCCAACTCATTAATAGTTGGGGACTTCAATACCCCATTGTCTCCATTAGATAGGTCAACAGGACAGAGAACAGAGAGACATCTGAATTAAACAATACCATACACCAAATTGGCCTAACAGACATCTACCAAATATTCCACCCAAGCACCAAAGAATATACTTTCTATTCAGTGCCCCATGGAACTTTCTTCAAAATTGACCATATACTGGGGTACAAAACAAACCTCAACAAATACAAAAAGATTGAAATAATTCCATACATTCTAACAGATCACAATGCAATAAAGCTTACAATCAACACCGGAAGAAATCCTAGTAACTACATGAACACATGGATATTAAACATCACACTCCTGAATGATGAATGGGTCAAAGGAGAAATTAAGAAAGAAAGAAATGTATTCCAGGAACTAAATGAAAAGGACAATACAACACAACAAAACCTCTGGGACATGCTGGAAGCGGTCCTTAGAGGGAAGTTTACAGCTCTAAGTGCGTATACTAAAAAATCAGAAAGAACACAAATAAATGACTTAACATTGGAAATCAAGACACTTGAAAAGCAACAACAAATGAAACCCAAACCCAGCAGACAAGAAGAAATAACAAAAATCAGGGCAGAAATTAATGAAATTGAAACAAAGAAAACAATACAAAGAATCAACAATTCCAAGAGCTGTTTCTTTGAAAAGATAAACAAGATTGACAGATCACTAACTCAGCTAACCAAAAGAAAGAAAGAGCACCTCCAAATCAACAAAATCAGAGATGAAAGGGGAAACATCACAACAGACACCAAAAAGATCCAGAACATTATAAGGGAATACTTTAAAAACCTATATGCTACTAAATTTGAAAACCTAAAAGAAATGGACGGGTATCTAAAAGCATGGGAACCACCAAAACTAAACCAAGAAGAGATCAACAGCTTAAACAGACCAATAACACATAAGGAAATTGAAACAGTAATACAAAACCTCCTGACTAAAAAAAGCCCAGGACCACATGGATTTATAGCATAATTCTACCAGACATTTAATGAAGATCTACAACCAATACTACTTATTTTATTCAAAAAGATAGAAATGAAGGGAGAACCTCCAAATTCTTTCTATGAAGACAACATCACTCTAATACCCAAACCAGGTAAAGACACAACCAAAAAAGAAAACTATAGACCCATAATCCTTAATGAACATAGATGCAAAAATTCTCAACAAAATACTTGCAAACTGCATACAGACACACATCAAAAAGATCATCCACCATGATCAAGTTGGCTTTATCCCAGAGATGCAGGGATGGTTCAATATGTCAGTCAATATATGTCATAAATCATATGAATGGACCTAAAGACAAGCACCACATGGTCATCTCAATAGATGCAGAGATCAGTATAATACTTTAAGAGTCCATGTGTATAGCTAAAGGCTACATAACAAGAAACAATGCCAGACAGGAGATACCTTCCTTTGAGTTGTTGGCCAGGGTGGCCCAAGAGATCCCGGATAGTAACACAGCATAAAAATGGGAAAATGAACAGCAGACCCCAATCTTATCTAAAAGAATATTAGCAACCGATTGCTGCTAGATGAGGAAGAGCTGATCTTCCTAAAACAAGGAACTATAGATAGGCTGACTAGATTCAGTGGATGGACAAGCACTGGGGAATGGCTGGGGGTGACAGCACAGTGGACGATAACAGGGATTACAGAGTATATGGGCTCCAGTGGGGTGGTGGAGACTTATGGGAGGGTGCCATTTGGGATGTGGGTATATAGATGAATAAGTTTGGGATATTCTGTATGAAATACACACAAAAGTCAACAAATAAAATATGAGTTTTTTTGAGAAAGAAACATAAAAATTTGCTTCATGTTAATTAGTAGTGGTGAAACACATTCCCACTGCAATCTACCTGATGATTTTCATATCCATGCTCAGGTGCCAAGGATCTCAGAAAGTAACCAACTGTGATTAGTAATAATCAGATATATAGAGATCAGAGACACATGAGCAGATATCTAAGTGTTAGTTGCATTAAAAATTAGTTTTTCTGTATGAGACAG
>NW_008331835.1:74154-80736 GCF_000622305.1 Nannospalax galili | reverse complement strand
AGTTTTGAAAGAGATGCATCTTTGCTCTGGAAATTGTTATTGAATATGTTAATGCTGTAATGAAATGCTTCTTCTAATCATGTGGTTATTAAATAAATAGTTTTAAAAAAGAATCCACCATATGTCACATCTCGTAAATAACTGACTGTTTATAATCAACTGGAATTCAGAAAAGGTGGCTGGCATGGCATAGTGTAGAGAAAGGAGGGGCTGGATGAAGGGCTCTCTGAAATAAAATGGCATAATCCATTTTAAAAGATGACAATGATGAAGGAGACATGCAGGCAGGCAGCTGGAAGTAACACCAGAGAAGCTGTCATGAGCTGGGTTCTGAACTAATGGTTTTGAGAAATAGCTTGAAACTTTAGCAATGTGTTCATTGATAGGAATAGGGAAGTGTTCCTTAAAAACAAAGTCCTGTTCCACTCAACTATTTGATGTAACACAGCTCTAAAGAGCCATGGGCTTTGACTTGGGTAAAGCATTTTGCATGCTTCTCCCTGACAGACACACAAGTGCAGTACGTAGCCAGCATTAGAAGCACTACGACCCATTTTTCTTATTTTTGACATATCATCTTCTGTGTACATTACTTCTCATGGCTATGATAAGGTGCCTGAAAGAATCAACTTAAGAGATAAGGGTTTATTGTGGCTTATGGTTTCAGATGGTTCAATCCATCATGGTGGAAAAGGAATGGCTTTGAGAAGCTCAAAGATATGGCAGGAGAAACACGACACTGCTCACATCTTGGTTACCAGGAAGGAGAGAGGGAGAAAGACAGAGAACTGAAGCAGAGCTAAGCTATAACTTCAAGACCTAACCCCTCAGTGAACTTCTTCCATTAGGGGGTCCCACTTCCTAAAAGTTACACAGATTTCTAAACGGTACCGTAGCTGAGGACCAAGTGTTCAGACACTTGAGTCTGTGAGGCAGGGAGACCGTTAGAGGAGAACCACGCCTTGCACTTTTCAGTCAACTCACGTGGGGAGATTGAGACAAATGCCTGGTGTTCCCGGTGGCAGGAAAATGTGTGCATAGGCGGCGGCTGCCCCTCTCTAGAGATCCTGGTTCTTCTGTTCTTGGAAAGGTCTGGCAACTTGCAATGAAATTTGGAAATTGCTCTCCTTGGAGACATCCCAGTTTCATTCAAGCTACAGACATTCTAAACTAGCCCCTTAGTCTCCTATGACTGTGCAAAGGGCTCAGATGAGGATGGAAAGCAGTTGGGTGCAGTTTTGTTGAGAATTATTCAGGCCACAAATGGAATTTATAGGGGGTAGATCTCCCCTCTGTCCCTGGGAGTTATGGATGTCCCTGAGGACAGGGTGATACTTGTTTTTATGTTTGTTCATCCCCTGAACACAGAGCCATGTCCTCAAGGCTTTGTACTGGGCACACCACCTATGCCAGACTATGGTAGGCAACTTGATGGCAAGAGCTTTGATCTGGCCCAAGCAGCCCATTCTGATCTCATGTGGCATGGGGAACAATCACATAGGGAACAATTCCTGTGGGCTTCTTTCATGGGACTCATGACCGTCTAGATCCTGGGTGCTTGAAATAGTCTCATTCTTCTGACATCACATCTACCTGTACACCTTGATAGGTCTATTCAGCCCAAGATCTCAAGAAGTTTCTGGAGAAAAGTGGATGTGGAGGGAGGGTATGAGCAAAGCACAATGATATGTGTATGCAGATGCCATAATGAAACCAATTGTCTCATATGATAATTAAAACAATTCATTAAAAAATCTTCTGTGGAACTGGGGAGATGGTTCAGTTAGTGAAAGCTTTTGTCATGCAAGTTTGACAATCCAAGTTCAGTACCTAGAACTCACATAAAAAAAGATGGATACTATGGTGCATAACTGTAATCCCAGCACTTCTATGGTGAGATGGGAAGCAGAGGCAAGAGAACTGACTGGAATCATTCAGACTGGCTAGCCTGGAGCAGCAGTTACCAGAGAAATCCTGCCTCAAAAGAAAATGTGGAAAGAGGCCCAGTGTGGTGGCCCCTACATGTGTGCTGTAGCACTTGTGAGCCTGCATTCTCTCTCTCTCTGTCTCTCTCTCTCTCTGTCTCTCTCTCTCTGTCTCTCTCTCTCTCTCTCACCTTTTTTTCTCCCTAGTAAACAGAATCATGCATGTGGCCTGAACCACACTCTTCACACTGAGCTGTTTTGCTTGGTTTATTATCAATCCTTGCTGTCGAAGTTAGGACTGTTCTGCCAGAATTTTCCAGTTTTGGAGGCTGGAAACTCCAACATCAAGTTGCCAGCAAGTCTGCTGTTTTGATGAGGGCCCTCTTTCTGGTGTGCAACTGTCTTCTGTTGTACTATTCAAATGGCAGAGAGCAGAGCCCAAGAACAAGTTCCTGTGTGTCTTTTCATAAAGGCACTATTGAGAGACCCAAGTATGCCTTGCTTGGAGGGGAACTTTGCTTTCATGATGGATGGTGATACTGACTGGTGACAGAGTCCTGGATCCTGGGAATTGTGCCTTTACAACAAGCCATTCATTCCAAAATTCAGAGGGTTTTCATACATTACAAGGAACTGGCAGTCATGTGGGGTTTGGCAGTTACATATAAAGATTTAGGGCACAAAGAAACAGGACATGTAACTTTTTGTAGGCACGAGCTAGGGGCTGTTTGCAAAGCAGGATGCTTAAACTTTTACTCAGGATTACTGGTACCTATCTGGTAATTTATTGGCCACAGTGTTTTCTTTCTTAGGGCTAAAAGCATGGTAAACTTTTAGCTTTTAGCTCATGTATAAACCTGTAACCTGGCCTAATCTTTTAGCTAACGATAGCTGAGTTATTTGTTCAGGACAGGGAGATGAGCTGAGGGCTGTGACCAAGACACTGTCCCACAGAGCAAAGAGCCTAAACTTTTGACCTGGCCCCTTTTCTCCTGCTAGTCTGACAGTGTTCTGCAAGATAGGGATATCAGAGCTGCTGTTTTCAGTGCTCCTCCCTTTAGCAGAGGACATAGCCTAGACTTAAAAAATTTTTAGGCTTATCTCACTTTAGGGCATGCCATCCCAGTTTCCTACAGGTACTAATGCCATTCACGAGCATTCTGCTTTCATAACCAAATTATCCCCCAAAGATTCCTTTGGATGCTTTATCCTCCATACTGTTGCAGGGTCTCACTGGTTTCCCCTACCCTCATCCTTGTGATCTCTGTGGAAAGAATTAAAATGAAACACTGAGTGTGTTAGCTCTTTTTCTGTTGCTGTGATAAACACCACAACCAAAAGTAACTTAAAGAAAAAAAGACTATTTTGGTTCCAGAGGGGGAGTCTATAATGGTGGAGGAGACACGGCAGCAGGTGGCCAGAGCAGGAAGCTACCTGATCATGTTTCCATCTACACTCTGGAAGCAGAGAGAGAAAACTGGAAATGGGGCAAGGCTATCAACTCTCAAAGCCCACCCACAGTGACGTCCTTACTTCAGTAAGTCTCTACCTCCTAAAGGTTCCCAAACAGTGCCACCAATTGCTGACCAAGTGTTCAAATACTTAAGCCTCAGGGGTATGTTTCTCAATCAAATCACCACAGTGGGTGTAGTGTAGAAGACAGTGTATGACAGAGTAAAGCAAGCTGCCCTTAAGGGGTGGGAGTGGACAGTGGTCAGAAGGACCATTGTAGAGGAAAACATTCTCACCATGTGAGAGCGGGCAGTGGACAGAGTCTGTTGTGACAACCTACATTTATATTATTTCTTAAAGTCCCCACACTAGACTTAAGAATAGGTTTTCCTAAGGGGTGTTTTCCTGCCCAGGTGATTGACAGGCCTATTTGGATTAACTTAAGGGAGGGGACAATGGAATTTCTTAGTTCTTTACTAGAAAGCCTTTGGCTAGATAGTAATCTTACGATCTTTTGGGCAGTTCAAAGCATCATATTTCAACCCAGGGTCAGAGATACAACTCAGATCTCATTCTTTTGATCATAAATAAAAGTCCTACAGTTTTAGTTCCTGATTTTACAGGCTGCTGATTATGAGGGAGGGGTGCTTCCTCAATGAACTTCAAGCCTGCTAATATCTGACTAGCTACTTAGAAATGTCATATTGGAGTTAGGTTTCAACATGTGGATTCAGTCCATAGCATTACTCCACTTGCCAATAAACCAAATACTCTGAGAGGTGTGCTGGATAGTTTTAGTCATCAACTTGACACACCTGGTTAGAGGGAAGCTCAGTTGAGGAATTGTCTCCATTGGATTGACCTGTGGCTATGACTGTGGAGCATTTTCTTGATTTGATGTTGAGTGACAAGGGAGGGTCCAGCCCACTGTGGGCAGTGCCACCACTGGGCTGATAGTCTTGTATTATATAAGAAAGTGGACTGAGCACAGGCCTAAGGAGCAAGCCAGTAAGCAGCATTCCTCCATGGTCTCTACTCCAGGTTCCTGCCCTGAGTTCCTGCCTTGGCTTCCCTTGATGATGGGCTGTGTTGTAAGCCAAATAAACCTTTTCCTCCCCAAGTTGGTTTTGGTCAGTGTTTTTATCACAGCAATAGAGAAGTAAACTAAGACAGAGGACAAGGCCATGTATGTCTAATTCATTGTTTGTACCCCTACTACCTAGTGCCTGGCCCTTAGTAGGTGCTTGAGAGCACAAAGGAGCATTCAGCTCCCATCGTCTATGAATCAGTGGGGATTTCTGTTGTATTAAATGTTGGATACTTTATCCTCCATGACCCTGGGATGCTGGTTTTCTTCTGTCCCATACTCTTCTAATGATAACCAAGTTATCAAGTTTCCCCTCCAGCCATCAGGACCCTTTATGAACTGTGAAATATTTGATTCTTCTCAAATGTCCTAAACATACTTAAATGTGTATAATTACAGTTGTGTTTTCTAGAAGGGCACTAATTATCTTTAATTCATGGATTATACTTTCTGCCTAGGAGCAAGAAACTAGAGAGCACATTGTGTTGGTGGGGAAGGGTCCCTCTTCATAGCGGGCCTTGCTGGAGCTCTTTCTACTCATCCATTGGGTCCAGCTCTCATTCTACTCAGTTACCTCAGGTCATTCACCTTGACCTATAGGGGATAAAAAGGAGGGGAAAGCATTAAGCTATTTTAAGTTAAGTTTCAGAGGCTGTCAGAGATTTGATTCAGTGTCTCATCTTATAGGTTCAGAAACTTAATCTGTCATTGCCTTCAAGGGTAGTGTACTTATTGAGACTCATAGGAGGCTGGAAGCAGACTGTCTTCACCTGGCCTGAGGAGGGGTTTGCATTACAGGACTTGGAATCAAAAGACAATTAATATTCTTTTTAAAAAATATTTTATTTTTTAAAATTTTATTTTATGTGTATGAGTGTATTGCCTGCATACATGTAAGTGCACCCATGTAGTGTAATGTCTGCAGAGGTCAGAAGAGGACCTTGGATCCCCTGGAACTGGAGTTATAGACAGTTGTTAGCCACCATGTGGGCACTGGGAACCAAATCCAGGTACTCTGCAAGAACAGCCAGTACTCTTAACCACTAAGCCATTTCTCCAGTCCTGAGAGTTGATACTCTTGAATTAGGCTTTATTCTAGCTGTACCTTGATAAACCAGAGAGAACACAGGTTATGACTCTTGCTTTTTAAAGACATCAAGGCTCATAAAGGTTTCACCCAAATGCTATGATTTTCTGTTTTTTTTTTTTAAATTTTAAAGCGTCGTGTGTGTGTGTGTGTGTGTGTGTGTGTGTGTGTGTATCAAGGGGTATATGCATATGTGTGCAGGTGCCAGTGGAAACCAGAAGAAGGCAATGGATCCTCTGGAGCTGGAGTTACAGGTGGCTGTGAGCTGTCTATGTGGGTGTTGGGAACCAAACTCTGGTCCTCTGGAAGAGCTGTACACTAAACCATCTCTCCAGCCCCGAGTCTTGGTATCTTTATTTGTAAAATTAGGAGGTTAGACTGAGTCAAAGTTTAACTATGATCCTAAAAATCAGAAATTTAAATGGATGTATCACAGAAGAACTTTCTCTTTTTAAATAATGGATACTCAAGTCAGTGAAATCTTAACCTGCTAGTGCACAGGGCTCAGATTCAAGTTCACATGGAGACTTCAGTCTCAATCATTCTCCCTGTGGCACTGTCTTTAATTTGGGTTTCCCAGTAGCAGCAGAGCCCAGGACAATGTCATTTACTGAGGTACCATTCTTAAGGGGAACTGCCAAGGGAGTGGTGTGATCAAGCAAGGATGCAGCATCAGATAGCATCTAGTGTTGCCTTGATCCATGGGGGCAAAGGCATGGGAGCTCATGTTGCATTGACAAATGGCTTCCCTCCCACAAGGGCATGCTGGCTCAATCCTGGAACTGGATGATCATGGGTTGTGTGGTGCCTCTCGCAGGGGAGAATGCAAGGTGACAGTAGCTTGTCATTTCTCAGATGAGGTGGCTTCTATAGGCCTACACATCTCCTGAAAAGGGAGCTGCTGTGAGCTGTGGACAGCTAACACTCAGAGCAGCTAGGGGAGTCTGACCCCAGAGCAACTGGGTGTGCACACAGCACCTTCTACAGTCACCAAACTCTGTGTTCTCTCTCTCTCTCTCCCTCTCTCTCCT
>NW_008331835.1:64861-74055 GCF_000622305.1 Nannospalax galili | reverse complement strand
CTCTCTCTCTCTCTCTCTCTCTCTCTCTCTCTCTCTCCTTCTCTCTCCCTCAGCTGTATCTTACTTCATCTTAAACATCTCTTCCTCCAGGAAGCCTATGCCAACCCTTTATGATAAATCTAGACTCTTACATTTCCCTAGTGACACCATGTCACATATTAAGGCTGCTCACCTGTTCTCACCTTGATTTGTGAGCTCTAAAAGGTCAAGAACATATCTGTTTTGTATCCCTGTCTATCCAGCACTTAAAACTGTTCCTAGCATTCTTTCCTCTTTTTGCTTTGGGTGTTAGGAAGCTCAGAATCTAAGTTCTTGATTGGGGAAAGGAAGTTAATTCTCTTGTTTTTATCTACCTATGACTCTATTTCTCTATTTGTCTATCTGTGTATCTATTTGAGATAGAGTTGAATTCAAGATCCTCCTGCCTCTGCCTCCTGAATCAGATTTTAAACAGTTAACAAATGTGGTGGTTTGAATGAGAATGTCCACCAAATAATTGTCGAAGTATTTGGACAATTGACCCCCAGTTTATGGTGCTGTTTGGGGAGGGTCATGGAACCTTTAGGAGGTATGGCCATGCTGAAGGAAGTTCATCACTGGAGGTGGACTTTCAGAGTTCTTAAGCCTTACCTGATTTCCAGTCATGCTGTTTCCTGTGCCTGCTTGAAGATGTGAGTGCTTAGCTTTCTGGTCCTGCTCCCACCACCACACTGCCCCACCATGTTGGACGCTAATCCCTCTGGAACCTGGAACTGTAAGCTCAAATTAACTCTTTTTCCTATCAGTTCCCTTGGTCGTGGTGTTTTATCACAGCAAGAGAAAAGTGACTAAGACACCAAAATTCCTCTGAGGAAAATAGTGAGGTCTTAAAGTCCAAGGGGTTTAGCCTAGGTTTGAAGTGAAGTGGTGAGGTGAGCACAGATGTTTGGGACTCAGGTAAGCAGATAACGGTGGAGCCAGGAGTCAGAGAAGGGGATGGGAGTTAGAATAACTGGTAAGAGCAACTGCAGAAACTGAGTCTCATAAGATTAGGAACAAGCGAGCTGTGGGATGTTGGGGGTAAAGGAAGGCCTACTCCAAAAACTTTAACTCCTCTTCTGAGGAAGGAGGTAGTGTGTTTTCAGTTGTATCCAGGACAATTATAATATGGTAGGAAGATTATGACCCTGCTATTGTCTCTATTTGGAAATGAAGATGTGTTTGGGTGCCAGGTTGACAAGCAGTGGGCTAGTGATGCCTCCTGGTTATTAATGTTGGAACCATCCTGGCAGGGATGCAGGTAATCTAAGGATACACTTGTGGCCCTCCCTTTGGCTATAAGACTAGTGCAAAAATGGCCCCTAGGGAATTGGAATTTCCCCTGGAATCTCATGCTGGGAGAAGGAAAAGGCTAAAGCCTGGGTGCCAACCAGAGGGAATTTGTCTCTAGGACAGGGATTTCACACGGTTTTGACATTGTCAGTTGACCTTGCAGGAGAGATGAGAACCCAGAAGGATGATGGGCAGGACCACACCTTGACTTGGTCATGCATACCACTTACTGTCTGCTTAGATCTAAACCTTAGACAGGACTCCAAAAATGGACCTGGGGGGAGGTGGTCACTGACCTGTTTGTTCCTCTTCCCACTGTGCCCACATGGAGTAAATCTCTTTTCTCTGCTTCTCACAATTACTTTATTAGTTTAATTGGCCTAACGAAGACAGGTAACCCAGGTTAGCTTGTTAGGGCTGGCAGGGCCCAGGCTCTGATCCTAACAGCTCCAGTAACAATTTGACTGTACTGAGAGAGGCCTAGAAAAATTGGTAAAGGATATTTCTAGGTATGTCTGTGAGAGCATTTCCAGACATGATTGACATGAGGGTCTGTGAACTAAGTGGTGAGGCCCTACTGCATGTAGGTAGCACCATCCAATAGGCTTGGACTCAAGATGAAATAAAGAGCGGGAAGGGAATGTTTGCACTCACATGCTTGGTCCTTCTTGAGCTACTACAGTTCTTGCTGCTGCTGTCATCCATAGACATCAGACCCTTGTTTCTTCAGCCTCTGAACACTGTCTTATACCAGCATGGCCTTCAGCCTGGCACTGCATCATGGTCGCTCTTGTTCCCAGCCATCTAGCCTGCAGACAGCCGTTGAGGGCCACTCCAAACACTACTCATGTAGTAACCAGTAACCAGTAATCAGTCCCCTTATAATTATATACATTCCATTAGTTCTGTTCCTGTGGAACAGAGTAACCCTGTGGAGAACCCTGAGTAATACAGATACCAAGTTGAAATTGCTTTGGTCCTAGAGTGCGAATGAGTCCCATTATCCTGAAGTTTCAGTCCAGTCTGCAGCCCATGAATGTTACAGCCAGTGGAGTTTCAGAAAACGATAGAAATCAGGATGTGTCTAGTCAGGGGTGGTGTGATGCAGAAAAAGACCAGCTCACACCTGAGATGAAATGATTCCCAAACAGATACAGGGCAATCTCTGATCCAAGAGTCACCAGGAGAAATACAAGTGACCCTTCAAAAACTTCCCCGAAAGATGACAAGGCTGATGGGATGTGTGAATGGGGTGGGAGTCAGTTTCACTTGAAAAAAATTAGTTTGTGACAAGAGCTCATGTAACCCAGGCTGGCCTCAATTTTGATATGGATCTGAAGATGACTCTGAGTGTGTGATCCTCTTGCCTCCACCACCTGAGTGCTAGGATTACAGGCATAAGCTAACATGCCAGGTTTTATGCGGTACTGGGGATTGAATCAAGGGCTTTGTGCTTGCTAAGCAAGCACTCTACCATCTAATCGACATCCTCAACGTTTTAACTTGAATCTTAAGTCAGGTGATCCTTGTGTTAGCATTCTATTTCAACAAGCCAGGTTCCTAATTCATAACTCATGAACACGGGGCCTCATGGGTCCATAACCCAGCCTATCATCTTGCAGCGGACACTGGGGTGCTCAAAGGGGAAGTCTTTTGCTGTAGCCCCAGTCTCAGTTTTTTCAGCAATAAAACAAGAGGTTTTGGCTTTTAATTTTGCAAGTCTTAACTCACATTGGAAAGATATATTGATTCAGCAAGGGCAAAGGTTACATTAAACCATTGAGATTTCCGTAGCATTTAGCGAGTTTTAGAGGATGATTAAAAGAGGACAGGAACTCACCCTTGAGAGGTGAGGGGCAATCAGTGAATAGCCTGCCCTTCTAGAACCATCTGTCTTCCTCCCCCAGTTGCTTTGCAGTGCTTAAGTGCATGCTCTTAACAAGGATACAATCATTTGGCAAAGAACAACCCAGCCACACTGTTCACGGCTTTTTAACTCCTCCTTGTTATGTGTCAAAGGCTTTTTACCAAAAAAAACAAGAGAGAGACCACAACTTACCAGGAAAGAAACCATCTCATAGTTTTCAACACTGAAGTTAGAACAAAGGTAATATTAATTCAAAGATCCATGGAGGGATTTGAAATTCAGCCCCAAGTCTGCTTAACTCATCGGGCACTATTAAAGCAAAAATCAAAATTAAAATAAAAAAAAAACCCTAATAGTCATTTGGTTAGCAACCAAAGCCACAGAAAGATTTCTTGATTTTTTTTTAATTAAAAAGAAAAAAAAAATTTGAAAAAGCACAAAACTCCTTTACTCCTTAGTAAATAAACAGGAAACAGAAGGTGATGGCAAGTTAGCAGAATAATCTAATATTTAACATTCCTTGTGCTAAACTGGCCCAGAGCCTCTGTATGGGTTATTAAAATGTGCATTTTATGTATAGACACAAAAGGGAAAATTTTAATGTGTGTATCTATAAAAATAATCATACATTTTTTTTGTTAGAGAAAAATGAGCTGAACTCCTTCCCCGTTTCCTAGCAACCTCAGAGGGAGAGTGCTCAAAGGGAAAGAGAGAGCTTTCTTGTTTTGGGAGGTTTAATTTATATTCCTTGTGTGAATGATCCAAGGCAGGCCAGGGCTTCACGAGCCACATGCGCCCTCTGCTGGCCATCAGGAGGTCAAGCAATGCACTGCTCAATGAGCAAAAGCATGGCCAGGAAGGATGAAAGGACCAGAAAGCTGACGTAGAAAACTTTCATTGGGAAATACCGAGCAGAAGCTCCAGTGATTCCTGCAGTGGTGTTTCCATCTGCCATAATACCCCAACAGCATAGAAGCCTAATGTTTCTTTAATTTAAATTTAAATTTAAATTTTTTTACATTGATTTTATGTGTATGAGTGTTTTGCCTACATGTATGTAGGTACACCCATGCATGAAATGCCCACAGAGGCCAGAAGAGGGCTTCAGATCCTCCTGGAATTGGAGTTACAGACAGTTGTTAACTGTCATATGGGTGCTGTGAACTGAACCCAGGTCCTTTGAAAGAGCAGTCAGTGCTTTTAACTGCTGAGCTCTCTGTCCAGCCCAGCTTAACATTTTTTAAAGAAAAGCTGAATTATATGAACCCAAACTATCCACAGGATGTATAGGTATAAGAAAAGCCTGGTTTGTCTACTTTGGATGACTAGCAGAAAAGGCCGATGGTTCCTGAGAGCCAAAAGCTCTATTTATTCTGGCACACTATTCTAGTTACATTTTTGTTGTTGTGAAAATACACTCTGACCAAAATTATCTTAGGGAAGTATCTTTTCTGAAAGTTCCCAGAAAAAAAGTGTGCATTTTCAAACAATCTTTTGGAAGACTGATCAATTGATTAGAACTTTAGTGATTCTGGAGAGTTTGGAATGTTGCAGGTCCAGAGCCTAATTACAATTTATCTTCGGTTGTCTTTAGCCCCTAAATAGCCACTTTTTGCTCACCTTTGTTTCTGACTTAACATCCTGTGAAACATTTATCTGCTAGATAAAAACCTTTTGGAATATATTAACTTAGCAAAACCCTCACTTCCATCAACCAAAAAGCTGTCATCAGATAGTAACTGAGGCCTATGGCTGAGATTTATCTTTTCCTGTAATTGTCTACTTAACGTTGTTTCCACCAATGTATTTGAAAAGACTTGATTATGACCTCCTTTGTTTTATTACCATAAAAACTTCATGAAATCACTTCTGACTTGGCACATGAAATTTGGGGAGACTTAAATCTATGTTCCTGGGCCATGGTCACTCATATTTGGCTCCAGAATAAACTACCTCTTATCTCCTTTCAGGTGAGAGTTATGTTTTGTGTCCATGGGAGGAAAGGGTTTATTTGACTCACATTCTGTTCATAGTCCATCATTGAGGGATGTCAGGGTAAGGACCTGAAGGAAGGAATCATGGGAGAATGCTGCTTGCTGGCTTATCACTAGCTAGCTAGCTCATAATAGTCCACGACCACCTGCCTAGGGATGGTGCCATCTACAGTGGGCCTTCCACATCAGTTAAGAATCGAGACTCTCCCCTCCCCCACAAACCCACAGGTCAAGCTGATCTAAGCAATCCTCTCAGATGACTCCAGGCTATATCAAGTTGACAATTTAATATTAACTAGAATATATACTTTCTAGGCTCTGTGAGACTCCATAGCCTTCTGACCTTCTCTCAGGGATTAAGGCCCATAAGGCCAGAAGCTATGTTCTTTTCAATGTACCATCCTCAGCACTCAATACCTGGCATCTAACAGGAGTGTGATAAATATCTTCCAAAGGAATGCCTCATCCTGAAGAAAGTTAGATCCTAGGTGCCTATAGTACTGATGCAGACATAAAGGACATACAAGTTTTGAAGGTCATTAACTTGGTTCATTAAGGAAATCTAATGAGGGCTGGAGAGGGGGCTCAGCAGTTAAGAGCATTTGTTGTTCTTTCAGAGGACCCAGGTTCAAGTCCCAGCACCCACATGACCACTAACAAATTTCTATAACTCCAGTTTCAGGTGATCCAACACCCTCTTCTGGTCTCTGAAAGCATTGCATGCATGTGGTGCACTTACATACATGCAGGCAAAACACTCATACACAGAAAATAAAAATAATGAAATATTGGGGCTGGAGAGATGGCTCAGTGGTTAAGAGCACCGGATGCTCCTGAAGAAGACCTGGGTTCAATTCCCAGCACCCACATGGTGGCTAACAGTCATCTGTGTCTCCAGTTCCAGGAAATCCGATGCCCTCCTCTGACCTCCTCAGGCATTGCACAGCATGGGTATACTTACATGCAGGCAACACACTCGTACACATAAAATAAAAATAATAAAACTTTTTTTAATGAATGTAACAACATGTGGACAACAACAGCTGTCCTGGGAGGGCTTAATATACTGAAGATTTCTAATATCACCCTCCAGAATGGCTTCATGGGCATCTCATTTGATTTCGATCTAGTCCTGAGAGATGCTCATTGCCCCCATTTTCCAGAAGGTTCTGAAGTCTGAGAAAGGTGGGATGATGCTCTAATGATGATCAAATTTTCTGTCCTCAACCCCCAGTGCTTTTCCTTCCTCCCGTGCTTCACATAATTTACTGGTTGCCTCGCATCTCTGAGTCGGCCGAAGTTAAAATTAGAGGGTCAGTCACAGCCTTCAAAGCCCAGGCTGTTAAGTCATACCATGAACATCTCCTTTTATTACTCTTGACAGCTAGATGATGGGAATCACCAAGGCTGGGCTGCATGACACCAAATGGGTTAACCACCTCTTTAATAGCTTTCTTTTTTTTCCAGTCTTCCCCGAGGTAGTATGTATTGCCCTGAGGCGTCTTGCATCACAAGAGTTTGCTCAGGATAAAACAGTCAGACACATCCCCCAGAAAGCCCGGTAGAAAAAGCTGTGCTGGGTCAGTGGTCAAAGACATTTACAAGTTAGGACCACAGTGAACCCCAGTCTGTGTTTTCTCATGACTTGGTTGTTCTGTTTAATTTCAGGCAAAGTAAACGAAAAACAGAAGCCAAATATTTGCTTAGGTCTGACTTTCTCTGACAGCAAACCTGCAAATGGGCTGCTGTCTGCAGGAGTCATTTCATGCACTGGTACACGCTGTCCCCCAGTCTGCCCTTTCCTTCCTAGTTACCAAACACACTCTTATTCAGCATACAAGACCCAGAGCAAATGCCATGTTTCTCGGCACCCTCCCTCCAAGCCCCCAATACTATTGACACCTCAGCCAATCCTTCTCTCGCTCAGTGTTTTTACTGTTTGCCTGTCAGTTTTTCTCATTGACTACAGTTCTCTAAGGAGGGGAAGCTATATCCTTAATCCATGTATGAAAGAAAAACAGGGCTTGTCAGAAGCCCAGAGTACAGACAAGTGGTTTACAAATTTATTTTAAATCACAACCAGTAATAAATATATGTTATATCATAATCTCGTAACAAACACAGAACCAAGTTGTGAAAGTTAGCTTTAATTGTCAACACAACATAGTATTACCTGGGAAGAGTGGCTCAAGGAAGGATTATTTACAGTATTTATTCCCTTGATGTGGGAAGACCCAGCCCATTGCGGGCAGCACCATTCCCTAGGCAGGGGTTCCTGAGCTGTACGAGTGGAGAAGCCAAGCCAAGCTCTAGCAAGCAGGTGAGCATGCAGGCATTCATCTCCCCCTGCTCTTGACTGTGGATGTGACATGACTGGCTGTCTGAAGTCCTTGCCTTGACTCCCCACAGTGATGAACTGTAACCTGGAACTGTAAGCTGAAATAAACCCTTTTCTTCCTTAAGTTGCTTTTGGTTTAGGTATTTTTATCACAGCAACAGAAATTAAATCAGAACAGCAGTAACAGGAATGCAGTAAGTCTCTATTGGATGGATGTATAACCATGAAGACACCTGCAGTGCTGACTTAACTGCAGTTAAGTAGGTAGGCAGATAAACAAGTAGATTTGTAAAACTAAAACAGAACGTTACACAATAATACTGCATGCTGTACCGCTGTTGGGGATATGTTTTCTAGTTTGTTCTCTGTACTTTTTATAGTGTGCATTGCGGTGCACCCAGTTGATTTTGTGACCCACCAATGCATGGTAACTTGCAGAGTGAAAATGCTGGTGCAGGTGATACTTCATTGCCATTGTCCTGTCCCCCACTTGTTTCCTCATTTTCTGTTCATATCTATTGAACGCCTTCAAACTGGGAAGTTTTGATTGCAAGACACAGCAGTAAAGAAAGGGACAGAGTGTGGACAGAGTGTAGGAGAATCAATATCCTGTCTGTCCCTATCCTGCCTCTTGGATGGGATCTGAACTCCCCTATAAGTAGGACTGGGTGATGGAAATTAACCAGACTGTTCACAACAAACTTTATTAGACTTTGGGCACAAGTAAGCCTACTTCTGGTCCCAGACTAAAGGTCTGCAAACCACAACCCTTGTTCCAAATCCACCTGTGTACTTGTTTGAGTAAGTGAAGTTATATATTCCTTTGTTTAGGAATGTATAACCGTGACTGCTTCTGCTCCAACTGTGGGGTTGAATAGCTATGGTCAAGACCACCTGACCCACAAAGCCACAAGATGTTTGTCATCTGGCTGTTGGCTATCCCTAGTATGGACAGAAAGTGTCCTATGCCTGTGGGGCAGGAAACCAGCCATGGGTCTGAGGCACCCAAAGTAGAGCCATAAACAGGGCAGCAGCTCTCTCAAAATGGCCAGGCTGTGTGCCTTCCCTACCACTGTCAGGCTGGGCACGTGGGTTAGCATCAGAGCTGCCTGAGCAGAAAATACTGGGCAGGTGGGTCTGGGTAGAGACCGGTGCTGCAGACAGCACAGCTTTTAGGAGAAAATGGGAGCACTTGCTGTGTCACTGTGTCTGTAAAGATGCAGGTTCTCAAGCCAGCTGACACTGGGGCTTCATTTGCATTCTGAGGAGCTGGCACACAAAAGATACATGGAGGGTACTAATACATATTTACTGAATGGCTCTTAAATCAGAAAGGAACTGGTGGCCTGTGGTGTTGAAATGGTCTTTTCACAGCTGCTCTTGAAGGCCATGCTGGTGAAGAGCCCAGAGCAGGACTCCTCCCCACTTGGAGCTGGGGAAACTCTTCCCTCAGTTGCTTTGGCAACTGATATTAAAGATGGTGATTATGATGATTGTGATAATAAGGATGATAGTTAACATTTATTAAATGTCTATTGAGTACCAGGCATCCCTCTGGGTTCTTGTACTTGTAACTTGCCTAAGGAGAAACAGCTAAGGGGAGGTAGAATTTGAAAACAAGATGATCTCTTAACAAAGGAAAAAAAAAATTGAGAGGGAGTCAGGGCATACGGGGGGGGCGGGG
>NW_008331835.1:24557-64797 GCF_000622305.1 Nannospalax galili | reverse complement strand
GGAGTTGGAGGGGAACTGGGAAGAATGGATACAATGTAGACTATACTCATGGGCGGTATTCACAAAAATACAAAAATTAAACAAAACACAATTTAACTTAGGGGAAAAAAAAATGGACCCCTGGGATAAATAGAAATACTGGTCAACTGTTCTCTTGCTCCTGAGGTCAGATCAGTGCTGACAGGAGGGGAATCTTTCAGAGACCGCCTGTGCCCAGAGCAAGTCCAACAGCAGCAAAAGCTGGGATGTCCGGTCTATCCAGGGAGAAGGCAGCAGGCTCCCTGGGAAGCTGGTGGTAAATAGCTGGAGATGCGTCTCTATAGGCAGGTGTGTGGGCTTGATTCCCCATAACTGAATGTTTGTGGCAGTGAAGGCTTCTTTTGTGAGTACAGGCAGGGGAGACCAGATGCCCCAGTTACTCACCTCAGGGCCCCATAGCACCAGCATGTGTGTGGTGCATAGAGGAGGTGACTCATGAGTTTATCCTAGACCCCATCCTCCATCCATAGAGCCAGTCTGTCTCTACCCAACACAGTGACCACTACAGTCAGAACCACAGACTGAAATGAACCAGTAAGCCAGAGGGACTGCTTTAATTGAGATCACAGAACGTCATACAGATCTGACCATCTTGCGTCCCACCAGGGAGAAAAGTCCTTCATTGTTGGCTATGGTGGAAGAATAATTTTGAGAGATCACCTCAAACCGCTCGATGCTGTAGCCAGCCTCTTCCACGGCAGCTTGCACGGCTTCCTTGCCCAGGGAGAGGCTGGAGAACCTCTGCTCACCAATCATGTAGTAGCTGCTCTTCAGGGCATCCAGGATCACCAGGAAGCCCCTGGGCTTGAGAAGGCTGCCCATGTTCCTGAGGGCAGTGCAGTAGGTGGAGAGGTCAGGGCAGGCAGCATCCAGACACAGTGTGCTGAGCAGGCAGTCAGCAGGGGGCAGGGGCACTCCACCCAGAGGCTGGCTCTGAGTCACATCGCACTTCAACACCTGCTTGACTGCCTGCCTCAACTTCTCCTCCTTCTCGGGTCCCTTGATTCTGAAAAACATACACCACCCAGCACTGCTTACTGTTTTACACACAGGGGCTCCAGGCTCCAGATCTCTTTGGTCAGGGCTGAGGATGGCAGTATGGTCCACACTGTGGTCCTTAAGGTCATCCCTATGTGGTATCTACATTTCACCCTATTGTCTCTGAGCTGGGTTCAATCTATAATGAAGCTAATAACAATACATCCTGTCCCTTCTGAACTGAACTGTGCTACATGTTATTAGCACATGTTATTCCTCTTCCACTAATTCATTATTAGTATTGCATACTTGTTAATTATTATTCCTGTCCTTGCCCCCTTTGCCAAAGTGCAAGGTGGTGGCTATTTTACCCTCACATACCAAGTATTAATTAAGTGCTGAACATTATCTTTACAATAGTTGCCTATTAAGGAGGAGATAGGGTCCTGTGCCATAGACATGTTTAGAAACTGTTGATTTAGGGACTGATATGTGGCTTAGTTAGTAGAGTGTTTTCCCAGTATGCAAAAAACCCTGGGTTCAATCCCCAACATTCCATCAACTAGGTGTGGTGGCTCACACTTGCAATCCCAGCACTAGGGAGGCAGAGTCAGGAGGATCAGAAGTTCAGGGTTGTCTATGGCCACATAATGAGTTTAGGGCCAGCCTGGGATGAATAAAACTTCATGAGACTCTAGTTCAAGCCCCCTCCAAAAAAACAGACCTCCCTGCTGGCCAGCATCTTGTGGCTGTGGCCAGGGCTAGGACCAATCCCTTTTCTGCTCCCAAGAATACCATAGCCAGAAGTCTATTTTCTGACAGAGATCATTCTCTTGGTAGCCTTGTCAGGAATCCTGTCTCTTTCTGTCAAGTCAGTAGGGGTTTCAGTTAATCAATAGAGAGAAAGCAAGAACAGGACATGGGATGGTGTATCCTGAAGCTATAGTTTGCACCTAAAATGTCATTTAAAGGCTGTTGTGTTAGGCTTGCTCCCCAGCTAGGTGCACTTGAGGGGTACTGGAGCCATTAGGAGGTGGGGCTTAGTGAGTGGCCACTGAGGACATGCCCTCAAAGGCGACTGTGGAGCCCTCGTCTCTTCTCTTTCACGTGGCCATGAGGTTTTGCTCTACCACGTGCTGCCACCATGATGCCATGCCATAGTCCTAAAAGTACATGAAACCGTGAGCCAAAATAAATCCTTCTCTTTATAAATTGGTTATCTTAGGTATCAGTTATAGAAAGGGAAAGCTGACTAGCACATATGGATCCTGTTTGAGTCTGTTAGGGGAAAAAGGAACCAAAAGTAAATGACACATTGAGGACACGAGAGACATTGGAGAGAAGAACCAGAAAAAGGAGAAATAGCAGAAAACCGGAGGGGAAGGGAAGAAGGTATGAGTGTGTGTGAGGCACCCAGGGCCCCAAGCCCCATAGGAGGCCTGATCACTGGTGGAACCCTGTGAGGATGTTGATCAACAAAGCACCAGGGCACATACCCAGCACAGTTCAATGTCTGATACGGACTCCAAGAGGTGGCCATTTGAGGGCAAGACTCCATGGAGCCAGCAGAGGGTGGTTCAGCATCAGCCAAGAGAGCATGGCTTCCATCAGGACAACTTTTGGTCATGAGGAAAAGTCAGTGTATTAGATTTGCTTCTCAGTAGAATGACTTGAGATGGTGGAAGTTATTTGTGAGCATCCTGTCAAGTATTTAGTTAAAAATCTTAACCATAGCACACAATCAGTTTGTTGCAAACACCCTTTCTGTTTGCTGTAACTTTTCATTTAAGAAGCTTAATTATAAGCATGGGAAAAGATAGTATCAGTGACCATTAGAGAAACACACCAAAACCATGAGATGATACCTCATGTCTACTGGGGTAGCTATTATGAAAAAGAAAGATGGTCACAAGTGTCGGCAAGGAATTTGTGTACACTGATGGTGAGAATTTAAAATAGTCCAGCTGCTTTGGAAAACAGTCTGGAAATCCCTCAACAAGTTAACCTTATAAAGGGAGGGCAAGACGGTTCAGAGACTAAATGCACTTGTTACCAAGTGTTGGTGACCTGAGTTGGATCCCCACATAGTAGAAGGAAGGAGAGAACCAACTCCTGCAGTTGGTCTTCTGCCCTCCACATGCAGCATGACATGCAGAGAGAGAGAGAGAGAGAGACTAATATAAATAACTTAAGGAGACACCTGAAGTCCTTGGAAAATCAAGAGGAAACAATATCTCCGAGAGAGAGAGAGAGAGAGAGAGAGAGAGAGAGAGAGAGAGAGAGAGAAATACACAAATATATAAATGTAATAAAAATTTTAAGGTAAGTTAAACATAAAGTTTCTATGTTTCCATTCCTAGGTATATGCCCCAAAGAAACAAAAACATATATCCACACAAAAACTTGTATGTCTCTAAGTGGTACAGAACAATCTTAATATTCATCAGCTTATAAATACATAACTCAGATGTGGAGCATATGTACCATGAGCATATGATTTGTCAACAATGAATTCAGATACATGCTATAACATGGATGGTCCTCAAAGTGTTATACCAAGCAAAAGAAGCCAGAACCCAAAGTGCACATATTAATGAGAGTCCTCTTACATACAGTGTCCAGGAAAGCTTGAGAGGCTGAACATAGGCCAGAGATTGTCAGAGGCTGAGGGATTTGGCTGGGGATAAGGGGTGAGGAGTCAGGTTGACTGCCAATGGGCACAGGGTTTCTTTGGGGAGTTATGAAAATATTCTAAAATTAATTGTGATGATATTTCACAACTCTGTGAGTAGACTAAAAAAACCACTGGATCACACACATCTATCTTAATAAGCTGTTCTGTTTAAAAAGGAGGCAACCAGACATGGTGGCATACATCTATAATCCTAGCACTCAGGAGATTGAAGGCGACTGTGAGTTCAAGGTCAGCTAGAGCTATGTAGCAAGACCCTGGAGAAGAGAAGAGAGAAGGGAGGAGAGAGAGAAAGAGAGAGACAGAAGCAGAAAGAGACAGATTGGGGAAAAAAGAGGGAGAGAGAAAAGAGAGACACTTAACAAGGTGTTATCAGGAAATTCGAACCAAGCACTATACTGGTGTCTACACAGAGAATAAAAATGACCCTTGATTAGGTCTACCTGCTCCTTTATCAAGTATGACAATGGTAACAGAGCAACCACTTTGCTCTGATTTGTCTTAGATTTTTCTTGTTTAACATTGAAGTCTCCCATGCTGGGTTCCCCTTGCAGCCCTGAACAAAATAAAACAGTTATCAACCTAAAGGTAGGAAAGCCAGTTCCAAGGCTGCCACCCAAACCTTGCTAGAACATGGATAATTTGATAGAATGTTAAGAATAAGAAATAATAATTAATACAGAAGTCTGCGAGAAACAGATTTGAGTACGTAAAGAATGTAGAACAGAGAAATTGGAATAACATGTCTGCACATGTTGATACCTGAAGCATATAGGAAAGGCTAAGGAAATACAACATGGCATTCTTTTGGATGTGTTTAAAAATGTCCAGGTTGGGAACACTGTGAGAATGTGTATTTAAGTGATCACGTCAGAAGCAGAGTGGACCTCTGTGCCCTTTTGTGTATTAAGCTATTTTAAAGACACAAATTACCACAGAACTAGTACTTGCCAGTTAGACGATGATGGAAATTGTTCCCAAAGTGTGAAGCCCACTGTGAAATCTCGAAAGCGCACAGGGAATGTGCCAATTTAAGAAGGAGAATTTGTACCTGCTTGTCCTTGGACGCATAGCAAACACTGGTGAACTCCGTTGCCAAAGCAGCTGTGTAAAGATTACTCCTCAGGGGCTTCTCTGGGCCTGTGGGTTACACCTGCTGGGAAATGGACTCCTGAAGACCCAGGCAATTACCACTCAGCCTCACGTTTAGCTCAAGGGGTAGGTGATAAACACACCAGAACAGCATGGAACTGGTTTACAGAAAGCTCACTATGGTGTAGCCATTTCTCTCCTTCAGATATCAACCCTTTCAAATGAACCAGTGTGCAAAGGAGGCGGCTCTTTCTTCTGTATGTATGTTGTCTCCAAAAGTCTGAGGAATGTGGGAGGGAAGGAAAGAAAACGAAAGGAGGACTCCTGGCAGGAACCTTTTGTGAGAATGTCTTCCAATACCCAGTAATGATCTTGAGATTCTTCCTACCCTTCGAGGCAAGGCAGGTGGTGAATCAGAATCCCCCAACAGGCTGTTTCCATTACACTCACCTGCTCCAAGCCCCATCCCTAGAGGCTCCTGAAAGCCCCCCTGTGACAGAACCATCAACACATCTCAGGAATATAAAGGCTGGGTACTGAGAATCGACCCCAGTCCTGTGCAAGAGCAGTAAGCACCAGTGCTCTTAACTGCTGAGCTAGCTCTCTGCCCCAAGATCCTGTGATTCTGAGAAAGAAATATCTATATACTTAAAAAAAATTTATTTTATGTGTGAGTGTTTTGCCTGCATGTATGTAAGTGCACATATGTTGTTCACTGTCTACAGAGGCCAGAAGAGGGTCTCATATCCTCTAGAACTAGAGTTACAGATAGTTGTTAGCTGCCATGGAAGTGCTGGGATCTGAACCTAGGTCCTCTGCAAGAGCAGCCAGTGATCTTAACCACTGACCCATCTCTCCAGCCCCTAATACACTGTTTTAAATCTTAATGATCCACAGATGCTTGTAACAGAGGCATTCCACTGGCTTGGCACAGTTGTGGAACAGTGTACCAACTTTTGTTGGCTGTAATTTTTTGTGATTTGTTTTTGTTTCATTTTTGTTGTTCTTTTTGTTTTGGGTTTGTTGTTGTTGTTTTGTTTTGTTTTTGAGATAATCTTGCTGACCTGGAATTCACTCTGTATCCCAGGCTGGCCTTGAACTTGTGATAATCTTCCTGCCTCTGGCTTCTGGGTGCTGGGATGCGCTAGACGTGTGCCACCATGTCCAACCCTTACCAACATCTTTAAAATCTGTAGATCTTTGTGTGGGGATTGGTTTCAGGAATAATACCCCCTCCCTCTCCCAGGCACCAGCTCTCTCCTCTCAGGTACGCTGAGGTTCAATGGAGCCACTGCTCTCTACAGAGAGCTTGGAGAGTGCACCAGCAGCTCACTTCTTCCCACCCACGTGTCCCGTGGGCCGCTCTGCTCTAGAGCCAGCACCTCTCTCAATGTCATGGTCACCTCAGCAAATCTCATGAAAGTGCTGCCTTCAGTTCTGCACAGACACTGGGGCCTAGTCTGCATTCTAACACGGCCCCACCCCACACGGTGTCGAAGCTGCCAATTGGGAAACCACAAGCTAAAGCAATTATTTTTCCAAATTCCAGGAGCCAGGGGCTAATTCATGGTATTCTAGGCAATCTTACGGGAGAAGCTTATTTTTCTCTGCTCATAACACAGCTGGAGTTATAGTTATATTACTATCTCGGTGTTTGACTCTCTTGTTAAATGAGTAGCATGCGACAAGAGTTTGATACTGATGTCTTGCAACTTTCAGACAGTCGTGAAAATGAGTGATTTTTAAATATATGCATAGCACTCACAAAGAAGAGAAAGGAAGCAGTCCGTTCATAATGCCCTCTGGCTGCCATCAGCACAAGAAATAGCTTCCGGTAAGGAACAAACAATCAGGGGAAATGGGTTGTAGGTTGATAGAGGTACTCAAAGATGAGAGAGACAGAAGTTGAATGGCAACACTATCTCCTCAAAATAGTTGAAGTCACAGGATCTGGCTTGAGGATAAGGAAGGGGTTGCCTTTCGCCAAAAGTACAGTTCTTCATCCTACAAAGCGAGGGGGAAGGAGGGGCATCTTAAGAGTCAGTTGTCCTGAACTGAAGATTCTGGTGGAAGCTAAGAATGTTTTTAGCATCCTGCTAGATTTAAGGACTCGATTTTGAATGAGATGGAAAGTTGTGCTGGGTGTGGATAGTGGGTACAGCTCCCAGAACCTCCTTGACACCAGCTTTTGATTTTTAGAAAGGTATGCAATCTAACAATGGAGAACTTCTATTTAATAAACTCGGCCTTGAAATTATATCAATCCTGGTAAATTTATTTGCTTAATAAGTTTTGGTGGTGTCCAAACCCTCACAGTTAATTGTATCAATTTCATCCTGTGGAATCATGCACTTAATAGAAAAAGAGAAGGGCAAAGTCACTTTCATTTGAAGAACATCTTCACTCTACCTGAATGTGTAAAATTCTAAGTAAGGGGTTTAGAGGTTAAACTGACATATGAAAGTAACTTCCCAATTTGTTACTAAATACCAAGAAAATGGGACAATATTTAAACTGTATTATTCAAGTATCACATATACAAAAATGTATTCCCATATGTGTATGGACTAGAAAATAAGAAAAAGTATTTAGAGATCTGTTGAGTTGGCTGAGATATGAATCAGGATTAGAAATTGGTAACTAGAAAAAAGTCACACAAAATAAGCGTGAAATATGTCCAAATAATGGTAAATGTGATTACAGATCAAAAGCAAATGTTCTGACTGATCTTGAAAAAAATATATATATATACAATACTTTATTCTCTTTTGAGTTTTACAGTGCTGGGAATCAAACTCAGGGTTTCATACATATACATGCTAGGCAAGTACTCTACCACTGAGCCACATCCCCAATCCTAAAGATAATGCTTTATTGTATTTAAACATAATATTTGAACTTTAATTATATCTTAATAATAAATACTGGGAAGAAAGATGCCAGAGGACTTCAGGTCTCAAAAATTATTCCTGGGCTGGGGATATAATTCCCATGCTTAGCATGCACAAGGCCCCAGGTTTAATCCCCAGTACTCCAAATAATAAAAATAGTTATAATTATAAAATTGGTCCTAATATTAGAAAAATAGTTGGTTATCACCTGACATTGATAAATTGAGAAAATGTTTTTAGTATATCTATATTATAGAGAATAGGAAAAGAATTTGTTAGGTGAAGAAAAGCGGCCAGATAAAAGCCTATATCTGCAGAAAGAAATGAGCACCAGAGAGGACAGATATATAAGACAGACAGACAGAGAGAGATATAGTATAGATGGATAGATGATAGAATAGAACAGAACAAAACAGAACAGAACAAAATAGATGGATAGGGATGGATGGATAGAATAGAATAGATGGATAGATAGAGATGGATGGAGAGACAGATTGACAGATGTACTACTAGTCTTAGCTACTTCTTTAGACAGAATACTCTAGACTTGGGTGGCTTAAAGGGAGGCTGAAAATCCAAGATAAAAGTAAGTACCAATGCAGCTGGGTTCTGGTGAAGAAGAGGACACTTAACAATCACAGATCCCTGGTTTCTCCATGAAAGAGATGGACATTTCTCTGGAATTCCACGTTATAATTTATAAGAACACCAATTGCACACATGAGGGCTCCATACTCGTGACCTGATTATCTCCAAAAGTTATACTTCCAATGCTATCACATTGGGGGGTTAGGATTTCTTTTTGTGCTTTTAAAAAAGTCTGTGTGTGTGTGTGTGTGTGTGTGTGTGTGTGTGTGTGTGTGTAAAACAAAAATAATCAAAGAAGAGGACAAGAAACTGAAAGGGAGCAGGGGGCTTAGAAGGAGTTGGAGGGGGACTGGGAGGAGTGGAAATCATGCAAATACAACACTCATGCATGAAATTCTCAAAAAAAAAGAAACGTAAACAGGGTGTGGTGGCTCACGCCTTTAATGCCAGCACGCAGCACGCAGGTGGATCTCTGTGAGATGGAGGCAGGTCTGGTCTACATAGTGAATTCCAGGCCAGCTGGGGCTACAGGAGACTCTGTCTCAAAAATGGCTAAAACTAAATATTTTTTTAAAGTTTTAAAATTAAAGAAGTTGTATAAAAATCTAATAAAAAGAGAGAGAACTAGGACATTAAGTGGAGGTTAGGGAGGTGGGGTGGATCTGGGGAATGTGGGGGGAGGAGTGAATATAATCAAAATGCATTATATGAAATACTGAAAAATTAATAAAAATATGATTAAAAAATAAGGTGGAAGGCCAGGTGTGGTGATGTACAACTTTTATCTCATTCAAGAGGCAAAGGCAGGCAAATCTCTAAGAGTTCAAGGCCAGCCTGGTCTACATAGTGAATGCCAAGTCAGCCAAGGCTACACAGTGAGACCCTGTCTCAATTAATAATAATAATAATAATAATAATATCAACAACAATAATGTGGAGAGCAGAAAAAGAAGATGAATAAAGTTGACTTTTAGCCTCAGACGCACACACAGGTGAGCACAAACACACACACAGATGCACACACTTGCATACACACACAAATTTTAAAAGTTAATAATACAATTGTCAAGTAATCTTGAAGAGAATGAAGTTAGAGGGCATGTGCTACTTGATTTCAGGACTTCCTGTGCCTGGTAAGAGATAAAAGAACAATGTAAACCCAGGGAAAGCGACCAGCCCTGGATGAGAGTAAAAATGTTAGTTGGGAACAAAATGCTCCCTTTTTATTCAGATGGCTATTTTGTAAGAGTTGTGCTAGCCAGGTATGGTGTTGTACACACTTGGGAAGACAGTCAGGAGAACCATTACAAGTTCCAGGCCAGCCTGGGGCTATAGAGTGAGTTGTAGGCCAGCCTGAGCTACATAGCCAAGACCCTATCTCAAACAAAACAAGAATTACATCACTAATGAGTTGCTTGGTAACACATTTGACAATCCATATTCATTACCAATAAGATAATAGATCAAAAATATGTGAGAAAATGAATATAAACTTCAGAAAACTCCTAGTAACCTTGAGAGGAAATAAGCCAGAATTCAGCAGATTATTAAAAGAAAACGGGAGACTAAAGAAGTGGGAGACTAAAGAAGTTGGAGACTTTAAAGTTAGTTTCCTCAGGGAAACTGGCTCTTGGGAATAAAAAACTGCCAAGTAGATAGGACCGAAATGTAAGTACAACTATAGAGAAATGATGAAGCCTCCTCTTCAGGAGAGACCCCAAACAGGAATATTCCTTGGGCATGTGTAAAATTTTCACAACTGATGCTGCCCCCTGAGGTCCAGGACTGTTACCTTAATTCCACATGTTGTTCAAGTTCAAGAGCACGGAATCATCTTTGACACTTCCTCGTCCTCATTCCACACAGCCACTCATTATTAATTACTATGCATTCCAGCTTAAATCTTTAAAAAAATATTTTTAATTTTTATTTTATGTTTATGAATGTATTGCCTGCATGTGTGTAAGTGCACCCATGTTGTGCAGCGCCCCTGGAGGTCCGAAGAAGGCATCAGATTCCCCTGGAACTGGAGTTATGTTACGGACGACTGTCAGTCACCATATGGGTGCTGGGAATCAAACCTGGGTTCTCTGCAAGAGCAGCCAGTGCTCTTAACTGCTGAGTCATCTCTCCAGCCCCTTAAAAGAAATCTTAAAACAGTCTTCATCACCACAGTCCAGGCCAACATGATCTCTCCCCTGAATTTAAATGACCCCTCCATTCCACATCTCTTCTCTCCTTCTAAATCTCCCCAACTCATTCTCCACACAGCAGTGAGAGAGTTTGTAAATATACATTTTATTACATTACTCCCCTTTCTGAACCTTCCTGATGCTCTAGTCCCAATAGTGGACTATCTGAAATATAAATTAAAAGAAATCAATCCTATTTACAATAGCTATAATGAATAAATAAGTAAATAATCTAGCAATAAGTCTATCTAAATCAAGTCAATGCTCTGTATAAAACACTGATGAAGAAAATTGGTGCAGGCACCAAAAAATGGAAATATATCCATGTTCATAGATTGGAAGACTCATTATCATTAAACTGTCCATACCATCCAAAGAAATCCACATAGGTGATATAATTCCTATTAAACTATTAATAACAGAGATAGAAAAAAAAATCTTAAGATTTATATGCAGCCACACACACCCAAAAATCCAAATAGCAAAAAGAAAAAAGAAGGAAACATTACACTATGTCACTTAAAAAACAAAACAAAACAAAAAAACAAAACCAAAATAAGCTGTAGACTCCAAAATACCATGGTATTGCCATAAAACCACATATAACAATGGAACAGAATACACAGCCTAGCATGAAATTCATGGATCTGTAGCCAACTGGTTTTCAACAAAGGTGCTAAGAGCACACATTGGACAACGTACAGTCTTTAAATAAACGATGCTGGGGAAATCGGGCATCCATGCACAGAAGAATGAATCTCTCACTAGTTACAAGCACTGTGAAATGCATTGAAGACTTAAATGCAGACCTGAAAGTAAGAAATGCTAGAAGAAAGCAAAGGTCATATTTCAGGACATTACAATGATGTCAAGCGATTTTTCCTGGGGAGATGTGAGCAATCATCTAGTCACACTTTGTAGGACTTCAGTGACAGGTCAAAGAAGTCGTCCATCCAAGTCCACCTTGAAGAACCGTGAGTTTATTGGGCTCACTTACAGGACTATAGGTGAGGGGTTATTTATAGGAATGTAGGAACCTCCAAATAGCCTCATCACTGAAAAGTCACCCCAACACGGGTGACGACCTTCTGAAAGCAGCGTAGATGGAGGGCCCTCTTTAGTTAACATTCCACCTCCTCCATGGTCCAACCAGCGCCTCCTAGGACTACACAACTGGGGCCGAATTCATGCAGCTGGCAGGAGAGTGTGGGGGAAGCCATGACTGGAATCTTCTCATGACCCAACCCATCTGCTTCTTGAGGGTCTCTTGCGGGATGTCATAGCTGCTCTGATGAAGATAACAACCATATTACGTACAAAGGACTGGGTTCCGTGACAAAGAGGGAAGGATTCCTTAGATAAGACCTCAAAGCACAGAAGACAAGACGAAAGAAGACAAATGGAATTATATAACACTGAAAAGCTTCTGCACAGTCAAGGGAACAATCACCAAAGTGAACAAGCTACAGAACGGAAGAAAGCATTTATAAATGGTCTATCTGGCAAAGGCGTTAATGGTCAGAATAAATACACTGAATAGAAAATTGAAAATTGAAAATAATCCAATTTAAATGGACCTGGACCTAAATAGTCATTTACCAAAAGTCAACAGGATATAACAAATATTCAGCATTACCTTTCATCAGGGAAATACAAATCAAGCAATGATTTAAAAAGTAACTCGGGGGCTGTAGAGATGGCTCAGCGTTAGAGCATGGCTGCTCTTGCAGAGAACCCAGGTTTGATTCCCAGCACCCACATGACAGCTAACAACCGTCCATTGACTCAACTTCAGGGAATCTGACGCCTTCTTCTGACCTCGGCAGGTATTGCATGACATGGGTGCACTTACACACATGTAGGCAATACACTCATACACATAAAAAAAAAATGATAAAAAGTAACTTGGCTGGGATGTGGCTCAGTGGTACAGCATTTGCCTAGTAGGTACAAGGCTCTGAGTTCAATCCTCAGAACTGAAAATACACAAAATGACAACACATGCTGACAAAGATATAGGAAGAAGAGAACTCTTACTGAGAAAATGTAAATTAATACAGCCATTTTGGAAACTAGCATAGACATTCCTCAAGACATAAGAGAAGATCTACCCAGCAGCCTCACTCCTGGGTATGATGGCAGAAGACAACTATGTACTTTGTGTTTCACATGCTAGGAGAAAGGATTTTGATGGTTTCTATTATAGCATAAAGAAATGACAAGTGGCTGCTCTTGCAGAGGACCCAGGCTCAGTTCTCAGCACCCACATGGCAGCTAACAATCATCTGCAACTCTAGTTTCAAGGGGCTCTGATGCCCCCTTCTGGCCTCTGTGGGCATTACATGCACAAGTGCACTTACATATATGCTGGCAAAACACTCATACACACAAAATAAAAATAATAAAATATTTTTTAAAAAGAAAGAAAAGAAATGGCAAGTGTTGGAAGTGAGCAATGCATTTAACTTGATTTGAATATCAGATGATCTATCAAAACATGGCACCTTGTTAATATGTATAATTTTTGTTTTTATGATGTATCTGTGAAAATAATCTTAATAAAATACTCATATGTTCCCATTGTGAGTGAAAAGACAAGACAAAGAAAGACTGATGTACAATGTGCAACATGCACAGCACATAGGAAAGGGGAGAAATGCAGGGAAAGATGGGTGGGGGCGGGGCGTATGAGAGAGAAATCACATGAAAATTAAATCACAGATAAAGGGGAAGAGACAGGAAAGGACATAAGCCATCTTAAAAGCTATGAGAGCATAGGAAAAGATAAAGGAAAGCACAGCAGGATACAAGAAGCAGCAGTTGTGGGCAGCTGCATTCCAAAGGTAGGAAAGCGTGTGCTTTTTCTTTTTTCTTCCTGTTATTGGTAGTAGGCAAAGAAGAGTGCGGAATCTTTGTGTAAGTCTTGCAACAAGGCCTGGATGTCCCGGGGACTAAGGGTCAGCTGGGCGAGAGACCGGACAACGGAGAGCCATCAACGAAAGATGGGTCTAAATAGGCAATAGAAGGACTGCGCCTCCTCTGTCCAGTACAGCATTGCCAAGGTCCTGTGCCAGGCAAAATCAATAATCTAAGCAAGATTCATTTGCATCAATCTATTTAGAGATGTAAAGTAGAAGATTTTGATCATTAGCTGTGATTATGTAAACTCAAATTGTGTGTGTGTGTGTGTGTGTGTGTGTGTGTGTGTGTGTTGTATATGGAGGGGGAGCCTCTGACTGCATGTATGGAGACCAGGGACTGATATCAAGTGTCTTCCTCTATCACTCTCCACTTTGTTTTTTTGAGACTGGGTCTCTCACTGAATCTGGAGCTCACCATTCCAGCTGGACTGACAGGCCAGGGAGCCCCTGGAATCTGTCTCTCTGCACCACCAACACCAGGGTTACAGGCACACACTACCACACCTTTTACCTGAGTGTTGGGGATCTGAACTCACGGTCTTATGTCCATGACAAGCACTTTACCCACTGATCCAACCTCCCAGCTCCAATTTTATGGATGGTGGGTAATGAATTCTTTTCACAAAATTGCTTCATGTTGCTTCTATTTAAAAACCCTGGTCAGCATTTTGCTGTTTCTGGTAATATCAGGATTAGACACACTCTCGGTCAAGGCCTTTGTGTTGGGGTGGCTAATGGTCAAATGGTACCCAGGCTCTCCTGAACCCTCACTCTCCATTTGGAGTACCCTTTGGCCTCTTTCTAATTCCTTTGTTTTTCTCAACTAGATTCTTAGGGCAATTCCTCGTTTAGAGAAACCAACTATTCCTCAGGCTCCTTTAGAAATCCAAAGAGCAGATACCAGTCGCTCTACCTGTTTCCTTCAAGATCACACACATAGGTGACCACTGGAGACCAGTCAAAGGCCCCTGGCTCCTTCTTCAGCCATTTCTGCAACTCCTGAAGGTTCTGGTCTGTGTAGTCAGTGGCAATGATTTCCCTGAAGGACTCACAGGCAGAGAGAAGTTGGTAGATGGTGGGACCAGAGCCAATGTCGATCAGGAGGTCTCCTTTCACACCACCTGGTCCAGAGGAGGAAGAGATCAGGCATCATATACGGGTGGGCAGAACTGAAGTTACATTGTCTTCACAGGGATTGTGCTAGAAAAGCCCAAAGACATCCACACCACTCACCACTCTCCCTTGAAATTTTTTTAGCAAGATATCTTTTCATTTTTACATTCTCCATCCTCAGTCCCAAGTGCATCATATTTTGCTGGGCTATTTTAAGATCTGGGAGAGGGGACAAAATGATCTGCATCTGGTACACAGGCAATGTAAAAACTATTAAGAAATACTTTGATGGAAGTGTATTTTCTTTTGTTTAAAATTTGAGCTCAGGGACTAGAAAGATAACTCAGCAGTCAAAAACATTTAGTCCAAAATCATGAAGACCAGAGTTCTGATCCTAGCACCCCTATAACAATCCAGGCATCCCGCAAATGCCTATAATTCCATCTCTGAGGGGAACAGAGACTGGAAGATTACTGGAGCTTTCTGGCTTCTAGTCTAAGTCATGAACCCCAGGTTCAGGAAGAGACTCTGCCTTAGAGGAATAGATAGACAGTGATGGAAAAGGTCACCCAGTACCTTTTTCTGACCTCTGTGTGTGTACAGGTGCGCAACACAAGCACATCCACTCACACAGACACACAAATTAAAAATGTTAAAAACTGGATTTAAATAATGCCCCAAAGCATGTCATTCTTAAAATTTTGAGGGGTCTTTACCTCATGCATAGTCACAATATCCCTTTCAATAAGAATAGAATAAGAACTATACTCTCAATTTCTTCCTGTTTTGGGAATTTCACTCAGCACGCCAGCCTAGCTGAAACTATGTATCCCATGCTGACCTCGAACTCATGGAGCTTTGCCTCAGTCTCTTGAGTTTTGTGCCCCTACATCTGGATCTCTCAGACCCTCTAAAGTGGCCCATAAAATTGAATCACCCCTTCAAGCCACCTAGCAAATCACTATAGATTCAAGGGCAGCACTTAGGCCTTCTGGCTTCCCTTTTCATGGTCAGCTAAAAGACAATGGATACAAAAGAACGGTGTAAACTTTAAAGCAGCTAAGCCAACATTATTCTTATTAAACAAACTGGTGATGCCAAAAGGCTGTCCAACAATGATGAGCAGACACAAGCCCAGTCACCTGAGACTTGATATGACTCACAGAGAACCCTCCAGAAGACTAAAAGACAAACTTACCCAGGCAGAATATCTTAAAAAGGCTTTTCAGAAGGTGCTTCAGAATCTCATTTTCTGCACAGTGTCTGGACCCAAAGCTGTAATAGTTCTCCAGGTAATCCCGAGGATTAAAATGGCTTAGATAAGTATCCTTGGAGGTAAAGCCAGATTCCATCTTGTCTCGGTGCTATGCCACTGGCCCACTGCTCTCCTTCCCTTTCTCCTAGAAGCCAGGGAGTCGCCCTGCAGAATTGGTTTTCAGAGTCTTGGGCTAGCAGTCTTTCTTCTATCAACTTGGCCCATCCCGTAGAGACTGGTATTTGTTAAACACTAACTGTGAAATAGACCACAAGTGTTCTGGCTATTCCAGGAAGTGATGCAATTCCTGGAAAAGGGAGTTTAGGAGAAGAGGGGAGTAGCAGAGGGAGGGCCTCAAGCAGCAGGCAGCCCTCCGCCCTGTGGTAAACGTCAGCTGCAAAACTGCAGGCAGAAGAAATCACCCAGCTCCTCACAGAAATGGTTTAACTCTCAGAAGAAGCTCTAAGCTCAGAGAGCTGGGTCACCTCCAAACACCATTAGCATTTTTCTCATTCTGGCAGTGGTTCCTCCCCCCCAGAAAGAGTCATGAGGAATGTTTTCAATTCAAATATGTAAAAGAAATAAAAGAGAATGTAAGACAAGGAAATGTGCTCAGAGCTACAGAATGTTGGCTAAGGAAGGAATCTCAGATGAAGTCTGGAAAGAGTAATATTTAAAATTTTTTTTCAATTTTATGTGTGTGTTGCCTGCATATATGTAAGTACACCACATGCATGCAATGCCCATGGAGGCCAGAAGAGGGAGTAGGATGCCCTAGAACATGAGTACAGATGGTTGTTGTTTGCCATGTGTGCTGGGAACTGAATCCAGGTTCTTTGGAAGAGCAGTCAGAGCTCTTAAACACTGAACCATCTCCCTAGTCCTGGAATGAATAATTTTAAAAACATGGATAAGTGTCTTCTGGACACAGCATGGCCGTTACACTTATGAACTCACAGCAGCTATGGTTACCTGCACAAGGTCAAGCCAATGAGATCAGCCAACATTCCAGCAGGCAGCACTAATTGGACTCAGTGAGATTAAAAAAAAAAAAAAAAAAAAAAGGAGAGAGGGAAGACATGAATGTGGATGAGAGATGTATTAGGAGGTGTCAGAGGGGAATGGGAAGAGGGAGCTGGGGCCGGCATGGATGAAACTGTCAAGGAATAAATAAAAGATATTCTAAAAAATATATTTCAAAATAAATAAATAACAAAAATATGGTCAAGGGTTGGGGATATAATTCATTTGGTCGAATGCTTGTCTAACATGCATGAAGCCTTAGGCTTGATCTCCAGCACTGCATATATCTGACGTGGTTGTACATGCCTGTAGTCCCAGAACTCACGAGATAGAGGCAGGAGGCTCAGAAGTTCAAGTTCACCTTCAGGTGCATTACTAGTTGGAGGCCAGCCTGGGACATGTGAGACCTTCTTTCAAAAGAAACAAACAAAAAAATGCACGGAGAAGACTTTCTGTAGAGTCCCGACCATTCAACAAGGCTGAACTCTCAACTCCTCCATGACTTCCATCCAGCCCACTGCATGTGTAAATTCCCTGCCCTGCCACTGTTCAGCTACCCCAAGCCTTCCTTCTCCTTCCAGTGAATTCAAATCCTGACAGTTCTTCCAAACTAAACTTGAAACCTTGACTGCTTTAATTTCCATTTCTGGACTCACATTGCCCTTAGACTTCACCCCACCTAGCCAGACACTTGATTTTTGTGGATCATGCATTTGTCCCTGGTTTTGTCTGTTAATTTTTCTTCCAAAACTACTCTTTACAGATAGGCTAAACTAAATGTACAGCTCCCATAGACCAAGGGCTGTGGTTTAGGTCTTTATATTTTCTGCTCTATGTTATGGGTTGGCTCACCTGGTACCTGCACAAAATTAACCAACAGATGTCATTACTCCAGATATAATTGCAGTAAGTGTGCACCATGATTTAGCAAGGGCTCTTTGGTTACAAGCCACAGAAAATCACTCGAAGAATCCTCACAAAGGCTGGGCATGATGGTGCATACCTGTAATCCCAGCATTTAGGAAGCAGAGGCAGAAAGATGGTCCACAAGTTATACAGCAAGACCTTGTCTAAGGAACAAAACCAAAACCATCATTGGTAGGAGACTATAACAAAAAACAAATTACAGGGTATCTAACTGGGCCAAAACCCCTTAGACAGTTTAGTTATCTTTTCCTGTTTCTATTTTCTTCTGCCTGTCTTTGAGGGCGCTGGCTAAGGGCTTCTATTCTCTGCAAACCAGCATATTTTGCTCATCTACTCCTTGAGGCTCCATTCTGGTCCTTCCAAATGGTGGAGTCCACACTAGAACTCACTTAAGTCTCTGATTCTCCCCCTAAATGAAGTTGTTGAAGGAGATCCATGCGACATTGATACTGCCTCTTGCAGGAAGGTCAATGAGACAGGCACATGGTCTCATAGTGGATTCTCAAAAGTCAACCTGCAGACTTGAAGACATGTAGCCAAAGCAAGGTGTCTTTGTGACAGATCCCCAGGCTGTGCTGCAGTACTGCAGCCCCCTCCTGCATCTCCTGATTGCCCTGGAAGGAAAATGGAAGGAAGGAAGGAAGGAAGGAAGGAAGGAAGGAAGGAAGGAGGGAGGGAGGGAGGGAGGGAGGGAAGGAAGGCAGGCAGTTTCCATGTAGTCTGAAGCTTGGTTGACCGATAGCTGCTCATCCTGTTTTCTGCTAATAAAACACTCAGTTCATTATCCCAGTGATAAGCCCATGAGAAAACAGTTCTTCAAAAGATTGAAGTAACATGGCACACTCTCTGAATAAAAGCTATAGGATCCAGAGCTGCCAGATCACTCTGTTGCTAGGTATACTCATAAAACAGAAACTATGTACATTATCACTGCTTATAGTTACCAGTGGAAAGATGACTCATATTGATACATCTATGCCTAGTAACATGTCTAGTTCTCAAGGAATATGCCCCTTTTCTAAAAATTCCTTTGAAAGTCAATATATATGAGCAGTAGAAGAGTTTACTAGAATGCTAGACATAATTGGAAAGAGACTTTGAAAATTGGAAGACAGACTAAAAGAAATTATACAAAATGTAGAGTGAGAAAAAGAAATGGAGAAAAAGAAAGAGAAAGCTAAGAGTCAGAGTATGAAGTCACCTAATCTACTTCAAATTGGAATTGCAGATGCAAATAAGAAATAGACTGGATCAGAGTAGTGAAGGTAAGAATTCTCCAGAACCAGTGAAAAACACTGTATCAAATAGAGCCCAGCCAAGAGAGGGGAGCCAATCATTAATTTGAGTTGGAATTTTTTTTTAAATGATTGAGTTGTAGATTTAGTGGATAAAACTGTTTTTTTGTTTGTTTGTTTGGTTGGTTTTTTTTTTTCAAGCAGTTGTTTAGTTTTCTTTTTCTTTTTTTTAAATAAATAATTTATTGAGAATTTCATACATGCATATAAGGTGTTTTGATCAAATCCATGCCCATCTAACTCCCCTCTGACTCCTCCCATATCTCCCCATCACTTGTTTTCTGATAACTTCATGTACTCTTTCTTCTTCTTTGATTTATTTATTTTTATGGGGCTTTTGGCTACTCTAACAGTCCCACCTCTGAAGAAGTAACCCTAAAATCTTCTAAGGATTAGATACAAGCTCCCAAACACTTTCAACATTTTTGGCCTTTAGTATGTTGCTAAAAGGCCCAAGGATATTTTGACTTTTAGCCAAGAAACTGGCTACTTTTCTTTGAGGTCTTTTTACTGTAACTGCCTAACCAATTCCTACCTCCTATTCTTATCACAACTTCCTCTGAAGGGGTTACCCAAATTCCCAATAGGGAATAGGGACACAGACTGCTCTGGCTTCTTCCATGCTGAACAAGGACGCAGGGTGAGGCAATTGTAGTACCCCTTCAGTGGGTCTATCTGAAAGACTCCCAAATTGCATAACTCTTATCTATAAGGGGAAAAGAAAGTCCTTGAATCGTTAATAGGCGATGTGAAGAAGTAAAGACAAGAGTAATTAGCATTATAAGCTCTAGCCAGAGAACTAGAAAAAAGTCAGAACAGAGCAATTTTCAAATGTTCATGAGTCCTTCGGAGTTTCTTGACAAGGGTTTCCAAAAGCACCCCTCTAGTGGGTTCCTCCTCATTTTTCTTTTGTCTTCCAAGGCTGGACTCTAGAGTGATGGATTCAGGGTTTGCTTTAAGGTATTTTGATAGCTGTTAGAGTGGTTAGAATCAGTGCCTGTTCTCTCTCAAAGGCTTCTAAATAGGGGGAGAAAACAAATTCATCCATCATTTCAGAACAATAGCTGGTTGCCTCCCTTAGCTACAGGTGGGCACTACAGTATTGGAGACCAAGATTTGAAGTCTTACATCTGAGCAGCACTTTCTGCTTAGGAACAAAATCATCAATGAGAAATAATTGTCTAAATAACTTTTTATATAGACTTAAGCTTAATGTCTGGGAAGTGTAATCCCTTGAACTCTTAAAGAAATATACTGATGACTTTACTCTTTGGTTATACTTTCCTTTTGGGTGTTTAAGACATACAGTTGGCCCAAATAAATCAATTTATTTTTACACTTAAGGTCACTTGAGGATCTATTCCTCAGGGGTCACATGGGCTTGGGAGGAGCTCCTGGCTCCTTTCTTTTACCAGTTCCATCTATATGAAGATAAGTCAAAGGTCCTGCTTAACCATGCCTGGCTTCGCTTGGGAGCATGAATGAGATGTTTCCTCTGAGTTGACCCTCTTCTTTGTAGACCGGACACTGGTTCAAGTCCATCTCGTTGTTTGGAAGCATGGAGGAAATGCTTCCTCTGTGTTGACCCTCCTATTTGTAGACTGGACACTGGTTCAAGTCCATCTCGTGGGGTCTTCTTGGCCTCCCTGAACAAGAGGACAGGTGACTCACCACAGTTACAGGACATTTTGAGGGATGTTCCATACTCCCCTGGAACTTAGTCAACCTTGGAGGGCAAGGGGCAAAACTGTCCTTTAAGTCCCTCTGACCACATTAGTATAGGCCTCAAACTATGGCTGTTAAACATCCAATAAGGCTAGTTCCACTGGTCTGGTACTTTTGATTATCCTGTGCTATGTAGATAAGGAGTTGGAAATTTTTAATATAAATTTTAACAATTATTAAATAATAAGTTAACTACCAAGATGGTAAAAGAGGTGCAACAGGAGGCAAATTCAGAAGGTCATCGAGGCTGATGAAACAAATAAATCAAAGAAAACAAAAAACTTAAGGGTTGTTTTGATAAGCAGTATTTTTATTACAGCTCAGTTCAAAAATAGTTCCTAAACTAGGTGGTTTACAGCTGTGATCTAAATGCTGTATACTGCAATTCCAACCCCCTAATGTGATGGTATTAGGAAGTGGGCCTTGGGTAAGGTGGTTAGGTCACAGGGCAGAGCCCTCTTGAATGGGACCAGCATACTTATAAATAGGCCTAAGAGGAGGCTGGGGAGATAGGTCAGTGATTAAATCACCTGCTACACAAGCGTGAGGACCTGGGTTCTGGTCACCAGAACCTACATAAATTCTGGGTAAGTACAGTGCTTGCCTATAGTCCCAGTCTCTAAAGGAGTAGATGGGGGTCCCCAGAGCAAGCTGACTAGCAAGACTAGCCATATCAATGAGCTCTGGGTATGACTGAGAGACCTGCCTCAATGAGTAAGGCAGAAGAACTATCAAAGATGATTCCAAACATCAACCTCAGGTTTCCACATGCACCCACATATACACTCACATGCACCCACACGTGTTCATACACGTGCAAATGTACACACACATATGCACAAAAATGGAAGAAGGAAAACAAATAAATAAACAAATAGGCCTAAGGGGGCTCACCTGCCCCTCAACTATGTGAGACAGAGTAAATCAGAAAACGGTTCCTCATCAGACATTGAATCTATCAGTGCCTCTGTTTTGGAAATTACAGTCTCTAGAACTATGAGAAATAAATTTCCATTGCTTGTAAGTCATCTAGTTTATGGTACTTTGCTTTGGCATCCAGATTGAACTAAGACACTTATACATCTGTTTCAGGAATATCTAGGCCATTAATAAATCATCACATTGCTAGCCCATATAACAAGCTTTAACATACTTCACAGGACTGAAATGGTAAGTCTATTCTTGGCCTGGTGCATTTAAGCTAAAATCAAAACGATAACAAGAAAATCTTCTTTGTTTGAGGAAGAAGGAACATACCGATAAATAACCCATGAGTCTAAGAAGAAATCATAATGGAAATTATGAAATACCTTTGAACTGAGCAATAATAAAAATACTACTTATCAAAACATGAGGGTAGCAGAGACCACAAACTTGCACCCAACCCCCCAGTGAAGTCCAGGAGCTGAGGAACTAACCCACTTATCAGTCAAGTCAGGGAACCGAAAGTTACAGAGGTGAAACCTTTAGGCAAAGAAGAGCAAAATAAATAAAAGTAGAAAGCTGAAAATAATCCCAAAGAGAGAAATTATGAGCCTAAAAGTTGATTTTCCTGAAATATTAACATAATTATCAAATGTCTGGCCAGAATGATCAAGGGGGAAAAAAAGAAGTTTCCTACCTCCAATGTCAGGTCAAAAAAACGGAGCTGTCACCACAGTTACTCATCAAAGGAGAAATGCCTTCTAATTTGTCAGATGCACAGACACTTCAAAGTTAAGAAGGTGTTATAAATAATTTTAGGACAATACAATACAGAAGTTATATTTATAAATTCCTAAATAAAGATATAACACAAATCTAAATAACACTATAACCATTAAAGAATTTAAACTGAAAACTCTATCGGGGCTAGTGAGATGTCTCAATGGGTGCTTGCTGCCAAGGCTAATGACTTGAGTTCAATCCCTGGAATCCACGTGGTGGAAGAAAAGAATCAGCTCCCAAAAGTCCTCTGACCTGCATGCATTCACTGTGGTACCAGTATGTATCTACACAGAATGAATTAATGAAATGAATATGAGAAAAAAGAAAGAAATTATATCCACAAAAATTCTTCAACTAAGTTTATAAGTTTAGGAAAAACTCAAATGCCAAGGCTATTTATATGAAGGGAAAATTGCAGACTAAAAATTATTCATACAAAAATTTTAATTAAATTATTGTCTAGTCAGTAAAATGGCTAAAGCGTTTGTGGTGCTTGCTTTATTCTGAGAACTGGCTGAAGCATTTTGCACGTCACATTTTGCACACGTCACTGAACCTTACGATAGTTCTGAGTTAGGGACCATTATCTCCGTGTTAGCATACAAGGAAACTGAGGCACAAAGGGGTTCACTTACACACCTGAGTCACACTGCTAGATAGCAGTAGAGTACGGCTTTGCTTCAGACCAGGTCTAATTCAAAGACTGTTCTTCTGGCAGCTACACTGCAAGGAAAAGCACTTCATGCCAGGAACACAAGACGATCTAACAATAAAAACTTCAATGGTGCCAGTCTTCAGGTTTACATATTAAAGGAGAAATTACCTTCTGATTTGTTCAATTGATCAAAAAAAAAAAAAAACCAAAACAGAAAAGTTCAAATTCTATATCCACAATAGATAGAATGTGACTTCTTTAATCTGATAAAGATTATGTACAAAAACCTCTTCAATCATTCTGCTATTCAGCATGCATTTAAATGCTTTCCCTTTGGCATGAGATCAAAGACACAAATGCTAACAATTGCCAGTTTTAATCAAACTCTACTAGAGACATTGGAAATACAGTAGGTAAGAAAGATAAAGAAAAATTAGGGTTAGAAAGGAAAAGAACAAATCCATGATGAGCAGACGACATGATGTTCTATAGAGAAAGTGAGAAATAACTACAAATTACTAGAATGAATACAACAAGTTTAGCAAACATCCTGGATACAAAAATCAGTTGACAAAATTAAATTCCTTTTTAATTAGCCAACAGTTATAAAAAGAAGTTCAAAATGGGCTTTTCCACAATGACATTAAAAAATATAAAGTACCCAGGAATAAATCCAACAAAATATGTACAAGACATTAATGGAGCAAATTATCAAGTTGTATTGAAAGACATTAAAGAAGACCTAAATAAATGGAGAAAAACAGCACTTCATAGATTAGATGACTTGATATTGTAAAGATGTCATTTCTCTCCAAATTGATTTATAGACTCAGTAAAATCCCAATTAAAATCCCAATAGGTTTTTTTGTAGAACTTGACAAGTTGGCTTTAAAATTTATACAGCAATGCCAAGGGACATGAATGGCTACTCTTGAGAAGAAAAATAAGGTGGGAGGGCTTGCTCTACTGGATAGAAATACTTATCATAAAATTATAGCCATTAAGGCCGTGTGGTATTGGCACTAGGGTTGATAAATAGACCCATCCATGGACCAGTGTGGAGGGGCTGTGGACATACCCATGCTTTTACGCACATTTGATGTATGATGCAAGTGGTAGGTAGCTCAGGTCAGTGGGGAAAGAGATAGAATTGCAATAAATAGCGCTGGGAAAACTGAATAACCATAGGGAGGAAAACAGAATTGGAACCTCACCTCAAACTGCATGCAAAAATCAGTTAAGTCTTATTAAAAAACTGTACATGAAGAACAAGACGCTAAAGGTGCAGAAGGCAAGATCGAAGAATATCTTCATAAGCTTGGGTGTAGGGAAGGATTCCCTAAACCAGATACAAAACTTATTAATTGTAAATGAAAGGCTTGTAAATTTGAATATACAACAGTCAAGAATATCTGTTCCAAAGACAGTTGAAGAGACTGAAGGACAACTCAGAGGGAGCAATGCTATTACAACACATAAAACTAATGATGTACTGGGATTCCGAATTTATAAAGAACTTTTGTGAATCAAAATGAAAATAAAGATGGAAACAGAAGACTTGAACAGATCTTCTGTAACAAAGGAAATCCAAATGACCAACAAACTTATGAAAGGACACAATTCATCAATGAATGTAATTTAAACCATAATGAGATATTATTACTCATCCATCAAACTGGTACAAGCAACATCTGACCGGCACCAAGGACTTTGCCAACAGACATTCTCCTGCACTTTTTGTGGACGGACAAATGGATGCACCATTCTAGAAATACAGTCAAGTGGAAACAGCATAACCCTACTACAAACAGTGTAACTGCCTAGCAACTGTAAATGAAATCCAAGTAGACCACAACAAGAAGGAGCAAATGGCAGCTCCAGGCGTCAGAGAGCGATTTCCCAAGTGATGTGGGGCGAAAGCGACAAGCCACACAGAAGACCTTCTAGATTCCCTTTATATGCTGCTTAACGCACACAGAAGTAAACTGGATGCTTAACTGGGTGGAGAAGCTGTAAGGAGAAGCAGTGGTATTTTCCTGTCAGCTGTCACGATAATGGTTATCCCCAGAGGAAGGCAGGATTGTGCCAGAGGGTGCAGCAGAAGGCACTGCTAATATCCTGCATTGTTGACCAGTGCCAATTCCATGGTCATTTTGGTGCTTTTGTGGCATTTTCTGTTTCATGATATATATTTCACAGCTATAAAAAAAAAATCCTTTGTTCAGTTGCTTACATATCTTCACTGTCAAGCCCACCAGCTATTCTGAGTTCTACCTCAAAAATGTTAACTTTTTCATTCCCCTTTTCTGTCTCTCCTTTGGGTAGCAATCAAAATCCTAAGCGTGCTTGCCCTGCCACTCCGGGATTTTTCCGGGGTTCTCTAGATCATTCATGTCTGCCTCAGCCCCGCTCCTCCTTACAGTGGCTCGCAAACTTCTGCTGCTGATGCTAACTCAGCAGCAAACTTTTTTTTCTCTCCATCTCCCACCTTCCAGCAGCTGCCAGGATTTACGGCTTAAATGCAGTTTTTCTCTCAAACTCCAATAAAACCATCCTCGTGCTTCAAAAACAAACAATAATAACAAATTCTGTAGGTCCAAATGTAGAGTCACGTGAAACAAACACACATTTAGAGTCCCAGGATATGTATAAAGATAATACATGTCTCCCCAAGTTTCCTCCCTGCAGGACACAGTGTGCTTTTCACTGTTTGATTCAATGGGTCAACAGCTCAGAAGGATTAAACAACCATTTCAAACGGGCTGGAGAGAAGGCTCAACAGATAAGGGCACGTCCTGCTCTTCTGGAGGACCAGAGTTCACGTCCAGCATCCATACTGGGGGCTCACAACTGCTGTAACTCTTGTTCTAGGGGATCCTCTTCTGGCTTCTACAGGCACCTGCACACACACACACACACACACACACACACACACACACACGCACACACACACACCACAGCACAATTAAAAATGAAATAAATATTTTTAAAAACATGGGTCCTGGTGGTAGAGGAGAGGAGCACAGAAAGTAACATTCCAGCTTTCCCTCCAAAATCCTCTTGTCTCAGAGGGAATCAAGGCCTGCTCCAGACCAGGGCTGGGAGGCATCAGGGAAGATTCAGGCCCTGAAGGAATGAGCTCTTTTTGATCCTCCATAGTTCCTGTTTATCTCTAAGAAACTTCCATATCTCAGGTACACTCCAGCAATCCTGAGCCTGCTCTAAGGAGATAGGGGTTCTTTTCCATTTCAGAGAAGTGTCAATGGAGACTTTTCCTGATTCTCTCTGCAAACCGTACCTCACACTGGGTAAGGACTCAGGCCAGAATTCCTCAGAGCCAGATTAAACAACTCCTGAAATCAGAAGAGCCAGCAATCTGGGAGACTTCCTTGTGCTCAGTAGTTAATAATAAATAATATTATAAGAACGGTAACTCATTAACTTTGATGTGATCACAGAGGACTTGGCTCAGATTTTGGAAGAGATCAGGCATGTTCAGAGTGGTAGGGACATAGACCTGACTCAGATTTTATTGGTTACATTTGGGGAGAGTAATCCTCATTGCAGGGAAGTAGGGGGCCACTGCTTTTTGCTGCAAGGCAGTCCCCCATCAGACATGAGTAGGGCACTCTATGTATATGGAAGTCTGTCTTTTGTGTGGGTCTGACTGTATACATTCTGTGTACTGGGTTGGAGATTCAGTCACGAACACACTGATTGAGCCAGAAACTTTAGTTATCTGGTGAGCAGTAATCACAGATCTGAAAGTTTTAAATGGAATCCACTGCATGGGTTTCAGAAAGTGCAGAAAGCGTTAAGGATGCCTAGAAGTGGAGGCTCGGGAAGGATGAAGCTGGTCAGCCGCTTCGTTAAAGGAGGAAGAGTCATTCCAGAAAAGAAATATTTGGAGTGGGGTGGCTAAAGGCTACACGGGAAAGATTCCTGAGCTAAGCCAGGAAAATTTCCATAATCCACCCACAAAGTGTCCAGTCCCACCCTACCCCAACTGCGTGGTTTGTGACCCTCAGAGAGAGGACAGCTGGGGTCAGGGCTTTTGGCAGAGGCCAGAAACAGTTGCCAAGCTGTGGCGGGTAGCCAGCTTGCTTGAGAATGACGTGTGTCTGACAGATACACCACCAAGGTCCTGGATGGCTCAAATCAGGGTGGAGCTTCCTCAGCCTAGGCTTCTGGGCTTTGGATTGTCCTGCCCTGTGCTCCCCCCTTCCCCCCCACCCACGGTGCTGCTTCTGCCTCATGCTTGCTTATATAACTTGCCCACTCTGACTTACGGCTCTTCTCTGTTCTAACGATTTCTTTCCCTCCCTTCCTCCTTCCTGCCCTCTTCTTTCTTTGCTTCCCCTTCCTTTCTGAGATAGAGTTTCTTGTAACCCAGGCTGGCCTCCTACTTGCTATGTAGCCAAGGCTGGCCTAGAGCTCCTAATCTTCATGCATCTGCCTCCCACATGTTGGGATAACAAGTGTGTGTCACCACACTCAGCCTTATGTGATACTAAAGATCAATCGAACCCAGTGCTTCACGTATGTTACGGAAGCACTCTACCAACACATCCCCAGCCCCTATTCTGCTGATTTCTGTTTTGCTTCCTTCTAATTAATTACTGTGATGGTAAAATGCCTATTTAGGACAACTATACTATTTCTATAAATGCTGTAAAAATATAACAATAGGATATTTCACTTTTCCTCACTCTTCGTGTTATCTATGTGAAAAGCAAACTGTTTTATATTCTGAGTAAAAGATGTTAGGAACAAGATTGGATTTTATCATGCTGTTCCTCTTTTATTGTTTTGTTGTGTTAAGTGTCTGAAGAACTATGAGGTCAGATGATTAAAAGAAAATGCTTATTAAATTCGAAAAAGCATGAAAGGCTGAACACAGACTTAAAAAAAAGAGAAAGGTAGAAGTAATAACTTCTTGGAAATCAGATTCTGTAAAGGAAACCGAGCCTCAAAGATAAGCATCTGTGATGTTCAGACTTGAGTCTCTTGTCAGAAAGCTACCGACATGAAGTCAAGAAACTGTTAAGAGGGGAGCTCATCCGTTCCATTCTGCTTGATTTTCTCCTTCCCAATTCCCATTTTCAGATGTTAAACATATATATAAAATTGTGTGTGTGTGTGTGTGTGTGTGTGTGTGTGTGTGTGTGTGTGTGTTAGGTCAGAGGAAACTTGCAGAAGTCATTTCTCTCCTTCCACTATGTGGATCCCGGGGATCAAACTTACTGATTGGGCTTGGTGGCAAGTGCCTTCACTCACTGGGCCATCTCACCAGCCCCTATATTCTTTTGGAGTTTTATTTTGTTTTTAATTTTGTGTGTATGTTTTGCCTGCATGTATATAAGTGTACCTGTGTGTGCAATGCCCATGGAGGCCAAAAGAGGGTATCAGATCCACTGGAACTGGAATTAAGGACAGTCTTTAACTGCCATGTGGGTGCTGGGAACTGAACCTGGGTCCTCTGCAAGAGCAGCCAGTGCTCTTAACTGCTGAGTCAGCTCTCTAGCCCCTATACTCTTATTTTAATAACTTTGTGTGTATGTAGCCCATTGTTTCTTATCAGGGTCTAGCTCTCTATGATTTGCACCCCACTGATGGACACTTAGATTGTTTCCAACATCCCAACCCAATGATTCCACCGACTTCCATGTCTCCTCCATATAGACTGTCTGAGAGTTTCTATGATACAGATTACCAGAAGTAGAACTGCAGTCATCAGATGCGGTTCCAACAAGGCCACCCCAGTCAACATCCTCATCAGTGTGCATGAGCTCCTCCATCACCACACCCGCCCTCCCCAGCCCCTAATCCTTGAGATCATCTACTAATTTTTGCTAGCATAATGAGAGTAAGGAAAGCTGCCTACTCTTTAAAATGTTGCTTTTCTCTGATGTGCTTGACTGTTTCTAAACAGGCATGTCAAGAAGACAAGCTGGATGAAACAAGGAGCCCCATAACTCAGAGGCTTAAGTACTCATTTTTGCTCATGTTGAGGGCTGGTGCCGTGGAGGTTGGAGAGGTGTCCTGCTGCAGGTGGCCTTCGGACACTCAGATTTCTTCTCCAATGTGGCTCTGCCATCAGCAAGGGTCCCAGAGAAGTCCACTCAATTCTCTGCATCCAGCCATAGGAGAGGGAAGAGGACCTCTCTGAGGGGATGGAGCAGGAGGTTGAAGGATCTGATCTTCAGTTCCATCATCCAGGGATTCATTCTTAAGTCAGAACTCTATCACATAGCCAGAGGCAAGAAGACTGAGAAATATATTTGGCTGTACTGCCGGTCACCCCACCTCCACCCCGACCCCCACCATGAAAAAGTGAAGAAACTGTTGCAAGTTAAAAACAAAAATCTTGCTGGATATGAAATTTCTTCTGTAAATGTCCGAATCATATCCTAACTCCTTTTACTCTTTGTGCCTCTACTGCTGCCCTGACCTGCAGCAAGTAGTGCTTTGTGTAATTTTGCGGTCGTCACCTTGCTGGGTTTTATCCGTTGACAGTATTCCCTTTGCTCTGATGTCACCAAAATGACATCAAAAGGAACCCAATTTTTACGTAACCTAATCAATCAGTTTTCAGCGTTGTGGTTTTTGCTTCTAAGACTGTATTGGTAGTTGTTTACTCTGGGCTTCTCGTGAGTGAGGTGCTAGTCTTTAGTCACTTTAACCCCCTTGTCAATTTTTACTACAGGCTCCCAGTTGGCAAAAGAGTCTCTTTTTCTGGTGCAGGGAAATAGGAGCCATTCCCCGCCGACCCCAATCCCCTTGAGAAGAAGGACCACTCTAAAACCAATTTCTTAGCCTCCCATTTTCCTTTCCAGCCTCCAACTTCACCAGTTCTACGGACCCTAGCCTAAAGACTAAGCTTGCCAAAGCACATAGGGAAATGTACCAAGCTGTTCAGAAAGCACTTTCAACTTGCTGAAGAGGCACAGAGCCAGTTCATATCCTTGGTTGTGACACTAAAGGCTTGAGAACTAGAACTGGAACTTTCTCAACACCCATGTGGTTCCTTGACTTTGATGTCTTGTTAACACTGTCTGGCCCCTTGCCTGAAAAGCCCTTCCTTTCTTTGCGTGGCTTATCCTTTAAAATTAGCTTGGGTATTAATTCCAGAACGCCTTCTCTGAGCTCCCTCTACTCAACCTCTGTGCTCCCCAGTGTCCCCATCACTGAACTCGCTGTACTACAGTAGCCATTTGCCCACCAAATGATGAACTTTTGGAATAGCCTGTATGTGACATTGTCTTTGCATCCCTTGCATCAGACAGAGCACATGCTTAATAGCTGTGGGATGGATTTAGGGAGCTAACTATACCCCACCCACTACACTTGTCTCCCCTGTCCCAGCTTTATGGGCTCAGGGGGAGGTTTGCAGGCTGAAAAAAAAAATTTTCCTCCTAGGGTCAGCTGGTATGCCTCTCTGGTATGTGCTGTGGGGCCCTGAACCCAGAGGGGGTCAGCTTTCCTAAGCCTTAGCTTCTGGGGTAGAAGCCAGAGCAGTAAATGTTGCACAAGTTTGAGTGAAGATCAGGGTGTTCTGTGCTGGCTGCAACCCTCGTCTTTCTGATTACCCCATTCAGAGCTTAGGATCTGGAAGAATAGGAAGGTGGCTGCAGGCAAGCAGGCAGTAAACAAGCTGAGGGCCAAGTCCAGCCTGTATTGGCCCTGAAGCCTGCCAAGCTCAGGGCTCTGCTGCCCCCTTGTGCTCAGAGAAAGAAGGGCATGGGAAACTCACCAAATCAGGTTTAGGACATTCTGAGAGCAGTCCTGCCCTCTGTACAACGGTGGAGAGTTTGGAAGGTTGAAGATACAGAGCCTATTTACAGCTTATCCTGGACCATGTTTAGCCTCTATATAGCCACTCCTTGCCCACCGCTGTTTCTGACTTAACATCTTGTGACCGATAGATAAAAACCTTTAGGAAAGTAAGCTTAACAAAGCCCTAGTTCCTACTGACCAAAAAAGACTAAAAATGCCATCAAATAGCATCTGAAGCCTATAGCTGAGATTTCTCTTTTGCTGAACTGCCTACTTAATGTTTCAACCAATGTATTTGAAAAAGGTTGTCTTGATTTATGACTTTTCTTTGTTCTGTTACTATAAAAACTTCATGAAACTGCTTCCATGATAGAACATGGAATTTGGGGTAACCTGAATCCTTGTTCCCTGGTCATGGTCACTCATATTTGGCTCCAGAATAAACTAGCTCTTATCCCCTTTGAGGCAAGAGTTATGCCTTTGTGTCAACACAACTCGGATTCCCAAAAGCTTATTGTTGCATTAACTTTCCCTGGGGAGATGTAAACAAACGAACACCTAATCACCCCAGATGAGCACCAACAACAGACCAAGGTACATCACCAAAGTCCAACTTGGTGAGACCAATGAGCTTGTTGGGTTTTCTTACAGAGCACAGGTGAGGGGTTACTTACAGATGAGTGGGTGACTCCCAAATAGCTGCATCACTGTAAAGTCTCAATCCATTGTGGATAGTGACCTCATAAGCTGCATCACACTGGGGAGAGGATAATAGCTGGAATCTCTGGAGAGTCTCCAGAACTCTCCCTAGGGAGTATCAATAACTCTATTATCATTACTATAGACTTGGATGCCACTTTATTGTTCTGCTCTAGTTGCCATGGCTATGGGGGCAAAGTCCAAAACAGCATCTAGTTATGACCAGAGGAAAAACATCTTACAGTGCCCATCCACCACTAGAGACAAATGTTTAAGAGATGACCTGCCTTGTCCCCCCGGAGACCCTCCACAAGGGAAGAGGGATGGATTTGAAAAGTTAAAAGGGACTTCTTAGGAGGCCTTCAGGGAGGAGCATGCTTGGAGAAGCTCCCATCTACCTGAAAATTATGCTTCTAAAAGCACTTTCTTCTTTTTAAAAGATTTTTTAAAATTATGTATATGTGTGTTTGTGCCTGCGTGAACTTAGGTACACCACATGTGTGTAGGTGTCCATGGAGGTCAGAAGAGTGTGTCAGATCCCTCTGAAACTGGAATTACAGGTGGCTGTGAACTGCCCCATGTGGGTGCTGGGAAGAGAACCCAGGTCCTCTGTAAGAGCAGTAAGTGCCCTTAACTGCAGAGCCATCTCTCCAGTCACCCTTACTTTTTCCTGTTTGTTTGGTTTTTAAAAAAATATTTATTTTTATTTTATGTCTATTCATATATTACATGCATGTATGTAAGTACACCCGTGTTGTGTAATGCCCTCAGAGGTCAGAAGAGGCTGTCGGATCCACCAGAACTGGAATTACAGACAGTTGTTAGCTGCCATGCAGGTGCTGGGATTCGAACCCAGGTCTTCTGTAAGAATAGCCAGTGTTCTTAACCCCTGGGCCATCTCTCCAGCCCTTTCCTGTTTGTTTTTAAGACAAAGTGTCACACTCTAACCCAGGTTGGCCTGGTACTCACTATGGACCTAAGGAACAAGTCTCAAATGTCTGGCAGTCCTCCTGCCTCACCCTCCTGAATGCTGGAATTACAGGCATGAGCCACCACACATGGCTTCCAGAGAGAGATTTCCTGTTCTACTTTTGGAAAGCTCTGTTTTAGAACAAGGAGGACAAGGGAACAAGTCCCCTCATGGTTGCCAAATGCTACAAGGGAAATTGGGGCCCCTCTTGGGGTTCTTAAGTCTCATTACTAAAAGAATTTAAGAATAAACTCAAACAGAAGTTTGAGGACAATTTTATAAGCAATCGAAAGAAATCCCTTCCTCCCCAGGGCAGACAAACTATACATCTCAGCAATTGCTCAGAAGAGGAGAATGGAGGAAAGAAGGGTTAAAAAAAAGGCCATGCTGTTTAAGCCAGCATAGACGGCAGGCACATGGAGGGTAAGGAGCCACATGGCAGGGAAGGCAGCTTTAGAGAAAGAGCAAGGAAGCCCAAAGAGCTGGGGGAAAGCATGCATAGAAAAAAGAAAAGGCAGCTGGAGAGATGGCTCAGGGGTTAAGAGTGCTTACTGCTTGTCCAGAGGAGCAGGGCTCATTCCCCAATACCTATGTCAGGTAGCTCACAACTGCCTGTAACTCCAGCCTCAGGTGACTTGACACCTTCTTCTGGTCTCAGAGGGAATACACACACACACACACACACACACACACACACACACACACACACAAGAAGAAAAGGAAAAGAGATAGAAGAAAAGAAGTTATGTTCTTCTGAATAATTTAGAAAAATGGGCAGGCTTAGGACATGACCAGGGTCTGGGAAACTACGGTGCTAAGGGTGGGGATTCTGGGAAGAAAAAGTATATTATCTCATTAAAGGATTAATTATTCTGCCTATCTCTTTAGCATGGCTTAAAGTGAACCAACCTTCCTAGGGATGGTCTCTTAGCTAGGTGATCAACCCAATCTAACTGGATTGTTAGATCTCCACTCAGGCCAGATAGTCTATTCTCTTGACCAGAAGGCCTTTGCATTCCTCTAACACCAGCACTAGGTGCTCCCTGATCTTATGCCATCTGACTGTGTAGGTCCAAACTCAAGTGTGTCTGTCTGAAGTCTCAGTCATGGCCTTCCCCAGTCTCTCTGCCTCAGTGACTCCCTGTGGCACACCCTGTTTATTCCTTCTCAGGGTTTTGTACACTTGAAAAGTATCCATTTCTATGTGCTTGGTTATCATCTGTCGACCTTCCCTCTGCCAACCAGATGAGGGCAGGGCCTTGTCTGATGTATCACTGGACTGTGTCCTCAGAAGACCCACCCTCCCTGAACACCACTGCCATTACTGTCTGCTATCCCAGCAAGGGCAGGGGTTGGGTCGTCTTTATTCTCATCTTCTTAGTGCCTGACAGATGGCAGAAGCTGAACAAATATTTGCTGATGAACTCTGTTTACTCCTGAAAGGGATTCTAGAGCCTAGTATCCCAAACTGTCTCCCTAGCTGGCTCTCTTTGCTCTTGAATCTGGATCCTCATAGTCCCCCTTCTTCCTGTAGGACTTTCCCATGGCCCTGTTTTTAACAGTCATTCCCTCCAATAGAAAGGCTTGATGAATGTCCTCACCCTTTCAGATTCCTCCTGACTGCTGCTCCTTCCATGATGCCCTCCCTATTTCCTAGTAGTGCTAATCCTCTCCTCTCTTTTCCATCGTCGCCTTGGGCTACTGTAACCATCCTGACAGGAATGAAGATGCTCTAAAGAGACACTTGTGCCCCTCCCTTTGGCTATCAGTCTATTGAAACAATAGTTCCCAAGAAATTGGAACTTTCCCAGGAGTCTCATGCTGGGAGAGGTACAAGGTTAAAGCCTGGTGTCAGCCAGAGGAGGAACTTGTCTTCCAGGAATAGATTTCACACAGTTCTGACCCTGGTCAGACCACCTTGCAGAAGACTATAATAGTGATGAACAGGACCACACCTCGACCAGGACTGCTTAATTATGCATACCTCATCCCTTCTGTTTAAACCTAACCCTCTTGCCAGGACCCCACAGATGAACTTTGTGGGGGGAGGTGTCACTAAAATCTTTGTTCTCTTTCCAATCTGGCCATATTGAATAAATCTCTTTTTTCTGCTTTTCACTATTCTATACTTAATTGACATATTGAGCATGGGTGGCCAAGCCTAGTTGTTATAGCTGCCAGGGCCCTGGCTCTGACCCTAGCAACTCTGATGACACTATAATTAGCAAACTATGCCTTGTAATATAGGCACTGTGTTGATGGATCTAACCCATATTCCATTTGAGTCAACACACACAAATGTAAAGATAGATAGATGATAGATGATAGATAGATAGATAGATAGATAGATAGATAGATAGATAGATAGAGGAATGTATAGACACACCCAGGAGGATTAAATAAAGAGGAAAAAAACCCTATGTTTTATCACATAGCAGTGAAGGGAACAGAGATAGTATAGGGCTTCCATGTTACAACTTATTTTATCAGGAAGAGCAGATCTGGGCCAAGGTCCTGACGCCTAGCACAGTGCCTAACTTTACATTTGCGTCCAAAAAGTACTCATTGAATAAATCAATTACATACTTGCTCATGTCCCATATTGTATTAGTTATTTTCTGTTGCTGTGATAAAACACCATGACCACCGGGCGTGGTGGCGCACGCCTTTAATCTTAGCACTCAGGAGGCAGAGGCAGGCAGATCTCTATGAGTTCAAGGCCAGCCTGGTCTACATAGTGAGTTACAGGACAGCTGGGGCTACAGGGAGACCCTGTCTCAAAAAGACAAAAAGAAACAAAAAAACAAAAAACCATGACCAAAAACAACTTACGGAAGAGTTTTAGTTTATGTTTCCAAAGAGATACAGGACAGCTGGGGCTACAGGGAGACCCTGTCTCAAAAAGACAAAAAAAAAAAAACAAAAAAACAAAAAACCATGACCAAAAGCAACTTACGGAAGAGTTTTAGTTTATGTTTCCAAAGAGAGAGTCTATCCTAGTGACATGCTTCCTCCAGCAAGACTGCACATATTAATAGTTTTATAACCTCCTTAAACAGTGCCACCAACTGGGGACCAAGTGTTCAAATACATGAGCCTGTGGAGGACTTTTCATTCAGACTACCATACATGCCTACTAACAGCTGCCTCCACACTCCTTTGTCTGCCTAAAGCCTGTTCAACATACCACGTGCCTCATGTGTTAGCAGTGCCTTCTAAGACGCTGTCCCTGCATTAGTGCTCTTGTGTTACAATAACAAAATACCTGAGCTAATTAACTTCTAACAAGAAAAAACTTATTAGTACTAAATCTGGAGGTCCCAATACAAGATCGGGTGACCTCTGTTGAAGGTTCCAGATGGCAACCATGGGACACAAAATATTAATGACCCACCAAAACTCATGGGAGCAAACTGCTCACCTAAAACAGCAAAAAATCAAAGAGAAAGAAGGGACTAGAGTCCCACAGTTCCCTCCAAGAACACAGCCCCAATGACCTAAATACCTTCCACAAGGCTCTACCCCTTAAAGGTTCCACCCAAGGTCCAACTCTAGCACATGAGCCTTTGGGAAACACTTAAACTATAGGAACGCTCATCTTTGTACCAAAGTGTTTTCAATTTTTCCTGAAAGTCTCCAAGCCCAGTCTCGGCATATGTTACTGAGAATTCCCATTCTTCACCGTTACCCCCCATTCCTTCACCTGGTTTCTCTCGTTTTCTCTTGCATCTCACAGGTGTGCTGCCACTTCCTGCTAAAAGTCTTTCCCAAGTGCCCTCTCCCTGCCCCAAACTGGGTTACGTGGATTCCATTAGACCAAGAAGAAAAGCAGGTTTCCTAGGTGGTGTCCTTTGAAGGTGAAATGTACCCCACAGGCTCATGGGTTTGAACCCTTGGTCCCTTAGCTGGTGGTGCTGTTGGGGAAGGTTGTGGAACATTTAAGAGGGGGTGCCTCACTGGAGAAAGTAGGTCACCAGGGTTAAACCTTGAGGTTTTGCATCACAGTGTCACTTCCTTCTCTCTGTTTCTGGACTGTGGGTACCATGTGACTTCCTGGCCTCCTGCTCCATGTAGGCCCCTCATGCTGCCAGGCCTTACCTGCCATGGTGGAATGATCCCCTCAGACTGTAAGCCAGAATAAACCCTTTCTTCCTTAAACTGTTTCTTTTTAGGTATTTTGTCACAACAACAAGAAAAGTAACTATTACACTAGCTCTCTTCAGAACTGTTTATTCATACATGTGCGTAAGGAAGGCCTAGATCTTTACATACAACATTGCCCTCATATTATGTCTTTGGAGCTACCATAATCGCTCTTGGGAGGCTGTTATTGCCATTTTGAAGATGAGAAAACTGAGATTCTGTGATTTTAATGGTGTACCAGTGGGGCTGGAGAGATGGCTCAGTGGTTAAGAGCACTGGCTACTCCCACAGAAGACCCGGGTTCGAATCCCAGCACCCACATGGCAGCTAGCAACTGTCCACAACTCCAGTTCCAGGGGATCTGACACCTTCTTCTGACCTCCATGGGCACTGCATGACACGGGTGCATTTACATACATGCAGGAAATACACTCATGCACATAAAATAGTAAATACTTTTAACGACACACCAGAGACAGCACAGGAGAGAGCTAGAGATGAAAACCTATGCCTTCTGTGCTGAGCTTGTCACTTTGTTAGGCAAGGCTGCAGCCTTAAAAGGGGGTGACAAGGGAGGCAGTCACGCATGCACCCAGAAGCTGCACAGATGCTGACTAGGCCTGGTGGCACAGGCCTGTGATCTTAGCTACTTAGGAGACAGAGGCAAAAGAATCACAAGTTCAAGGCCTATCTGGGCTGAAGAGTGAAGAAAAAGGCTGGGGATATAGTTCAGTGATACTGCATTTGCCCAGCATGCATAAGGCCTAGAGTCAATCCCAGGACCATTAAAAAAGTTATACAGATCCATCCCAAAGGCCTTGAAAAGGAGATGGTGGGGGCTCTCCCCACTTCACTCTGTGCAATCCAAAGTAGGAAAATGTGATTGTATTACTCTGGTCCAATTCCTTGCCCCAACCTGGGCCATTAGTGGCATATATTATAAACTTCCCTATTTACCTCGAAATCACATATAATGACCCTGAAAGCATTTGCTGTGAGAGCTCTGAATAAGCAGCTAATCGAGAGGACAGCAAGTGAGGTGGTGGAGTACCTGTGGAACCCAATTTCTTCAAGTCCGTTGTTTCAGCGGTCAGATAGCCAAGTGAGGAACACAAGTTCGTTTAGAATATTCTCATTGCTTTTTTTTTTTTTTTAATGTAACCTGCTTCAAGTTCTCTCTGGAAAAATATGTTAAAATTTGCCTCTCTTTGGAATAGTAAAAATATTGTTTAAAAAAATTATTCTCATTTCTCTCAGGCTGGTTACAACATCTGAGCACCTGGCTATGGCTCTCTGGAACAGAACAGAAAGAGTATCCCGCGGGTCACACTTACCTCGTGGGACGATCTATCACCCATCACCACTCATTCCCCCTCACTAAGGCCCAGCATCTTAGCCGTACATTTCACAGATGAAGAAAGTGAAACCCAGAGAGGATTTATCTTACCTCATGCTCTGAGGGCACGCAGTCCACCATGGTGGGAAAGGTGCCACAATGGGCACAGCTTGTGGCTGTGGCAGCAGGAGAATGAGCTCATTGCTAACACCAAATCATAGCTGATCAAGAGACAAAAGTAGATGGAAAGCAGGTCTGGACTTCACCCCCTAGGAACCTACTTCCTCCAACCATGTCGCACCTCCCAAACGTTCCACAACCTCCCCAAACAGCACCATCAACACTAGGCATCAAATGCTCAAACACATGAGGCTACAGGGGGACACTTCATGTTCAAACTGAGCAGTTCTAAACTAATAGGACCAAAGTGAGGCTCTGAGGCACACATACCCCAAAGGCTCTATGGTTTCCAACTCTGTTAGGGACTTGGTGGGTTTGGCTGCAGAGAGTTAACATCTTGGGAATATAAACTTTGGAATGAGGGATTTCATCTGCACTCAGTCCTAGGCACCACTAAGCACAGTGTGCAGTGCTCAGCATGGATGCTCAGGGCAGGAAGGGTATGTGGAAGCAGAACTACTCCAGAGGAGAGAACAGCTTTGTCCTGAGGTTGCTGGCTTCCCCATTCTAGCCATTCTTTGTTGAAGTGCCAGGTGACCCCTTGGAGATCATCTACTGCTTCAAAGACCAATCAACAAACATGTACCAAGCCTCAACTGTGGTCCCCAAACCTTCTTCGGCAGAGTAGAAACCAAAAGGAAAACAAAGGGCCTGTTCAAACAGCACTTCCCTTCAGCCAGCTTTGACCCAAAATTGCAGCAGCATTTGGACCTAGGTAAGAGACTTGCAAGATAAAGAGGGTAGTGAAGAGAGAAGACTTCCTGTGCCCAGAGGTCCTGTGATAATCCCACCTCTGACCCTGCCCCTAACCTATTGTTCAGTAGACAGGACCTCTCTGACCTGGGCCCATCTGCCTACCTGGGCACCTTCACCATCTGATCCTAGAGCAATTAACTGTGGTTCTTAAATGTCTTCAGGTGGCATAACATCTGTAAGTGTTGGCCCATTCTGAAGAACACCAGGAACAAGTCATCTCTTTAATTCTATATACAAATTATAAACAGTTCTGTGAACAGGAAGCATTCCCCTACATGAGTTGGGTGTATGTGCAATGTAAAACCAGAGCCACATGCAGACAGATCTAGAGGGGGAGAATGGGCTATTGGCCTTAGGGTGTTGCTGGTCATCATTTGATCCCTTCTCATGTTTTATCTGAAGGGTATAGTGACAAATAAAATGATGCAGTCATGAAAATTCAGAAATTTTCTGGCAGAAAAATTTTAACTGGAAAATACTGTTGGATTATTCTTTTCTTCTTGTGAGAATCTTAGAAAGATATCCAGTTTAGTTCTCTTTCTGTTGCTGTGATAAGACACTCCTACCAAAAGCAATTCAGGGGAGGAAAAGGTTTATTTCAGCTTATACTTCCAGGTCACAGTCCATCATTGAGGGAATTCAGGGCAGGAACTCAAGGCAGAAACGTGAAGGAAGGGACCATGGAGGAACGGAGGAACCTGCTTGCAGGGTTGATCAGTGGCTCTTGCTTAGCTAGCTTTCTTATTCAGCCCATGACCACCTGTTGTACCCCATCCACTGGACCCCAAAAAGACCACCGAGGACCCAACACACCAAAATGCAAAAGCAAAGGTTTATGGTTTAGTCAGGCTTAAGCTCGGGCTCTCAGACCTCACCAACTCAACGGATCCATGCTGAGAGTCCAGAGTAAGGGAGAGTGGAGACTTTTATAGGTTTTAGACAAAGGGGGGGGGGGACTGAAAATACATTTCGGTTGGTTCAAGGAGCCCGCGCATGCCAACATAATTTTAAACTGATTGGATGTATAAGATGCAGCCCTGGAAGTTTCTTATTGGTAGGTGCTATTCTCAGGGCTGTGGAATGTGCTATTATCTGTGGGGCCAGGAGTCTCCGTCTTTACCTTATAGGGCAGTTTTCACGCCCTGGCTTGCTTAATCTATAGTTTCCTGGAAGTGGGGAGGATAGCAGGCGGCGGGGGTCAGGGCATGTCTAGGCATGTCTAAAGCAGCAGCCAACCATTTTACAGAAGCTAAAAGAGCAATTAGTGGGGGTCTGGAGGGATTGGGG
>NW_008331835.1:22612-24510 GCF_000622305.1 Nannospalax galili | reverse complement strand
TCCCCCCTTGTCTTGTAACTGGGGAACCCAATCATGGGTTCTGGCCCACCAGCTCACAGGTATCTGGGGGGCTCGTGCTAAGGGGCATATGGGGATTCATGTTACTTGCAGGAAAGGTGCCATCAGCCGATAAGCAGTTCAATGTCAACAATAGACAGGTTAGTAGGAAGGGTCTTGACGGATGCAGAGCTTGAATGGATTCGAAGGGTGTAGGGATGCCTTCCAGATGTCTCCCTTGTAATCCTCTGACTGCAAATGGGTCGGCAGGTTTTGCGTGGGAGTAGTGCACCCAAGCTACGACGCACTTTGAGTGTGGTGGGAGTCGTCAAGAGGGTCACAAAGGGGCCCTTCCATCTTGGCTCGAGATTTTTCCGTTGGTGTCTGCAGATGAAGACCCAGTCACCCGGTTTAAACCTGTGGGGTTGCAGGGGGATGGCAGCTTCATATATGGCTCTGAGTTGCAGCCAGACCCATTGGTGGGTTAGCTGCAACCGTTGGAGTGAGTCCAGTAGGTCCTGGTCTCCCAAGGTCGATACTAGGTCAGCTTGGAGGCTAGGTATCATAGGAGGTGGGTTTCCATTCATGATTATTGTAGTTGGGAAACCATACCTGGGCAGGATCTCTTCGATTAGCTTCTTGGCTACCACGTGAGCAGTCTCATGCTTGGTTGGGTAGGTCTCAGTCCATCCAGAGAAGGTGTCTATGAATGCTAGTAAATATTTATATCCAAATTTTCCCTGTTTGATCTCAGTGAAATCAGTCTCCCAATACGTACCCAGTTGTGTCCCTCTGCTCCTGGATCCTGGGTTAGCATGGGACGGAGCTGAGTTGGTTAATTGGCAGGCATGACAATGTCTAACAATTTTTTCAATGGCTTGATTTCCTTCCTGAATTTTAACTTTGGCCCTTCTTAGTAAGTCTTGCATCCTTCGGGTGCCCATGTGTGATGCTTGATGTATTTTCTTGAGCAATCTTACACCTAAATTCTGAGGTAAGATAACTTTTCCATCCATTGTCCTGCACCAGCCCTCTAGGCATTGAGTCATAGGGAGAGTGTATATCCAGGCTAAGTCCTCAGGGCTATAGTGGGGAGTTTTAGGCAGTTCCCTTGATCCAGGATCAACAAGAATGGGCAGGGTCATGGAGGTCAGGGCTATTTCTTTAGCTGTCCTGTCAGCCAGATTATTTCCCTTCTGGGTGGGGTTGTTTGCTTTTTGGTGACCCGGGCAGTGGGTTATGGCTAGTTTAGTTGGGCCCCAGAGGGCTTGCAGGAGGTCTAAAATCTCTTGCTTATTTTTAATAGTCTTTCCCTCTGCAGTAAGGAGGCCCCTCTCTTGATAGCTGGCCCCATGAATATGGGCAGTGGCAAATGCATATCTGCTGTGTAGATGTTGAGTCTCTTTCCTTTACCCATCTTTAGGGCTTTGGTAAGCGTGATCAGTTCAGCTTTTTGGGCCGATGTACCTATTGGCAGTAGCTTGGCCCAAATGACTCTCGAGGTGGCTGTGACCACTCCCCCAGCATGCCTTTTACCATTTCTGATGAAGCTGCTTCCATCTGTGTACCAGGTTTCTTCGGCGTCAGGCAAGGGAACATCCTTCAGGTCAGGTCGGATGCAATGCACCTGTGCCAGAATTTCAGTACAGTCGTGGAGTGGGTGCCCGAGATCAGGATCTGGCAACAGCATGGCTGGATTCAGGGCCGTTGGTACCTGGAAGGTGATCCTGGGCGGATTTAGGAGCAGAGCCTGATAATGAGCTAATCGGGCATTGCTCAACCATGGATGGGGGGGTTCTTGAGCACCCCCTCAAGGACATGAGGGGTTGCCACAAGGAGGTCCTGTCCCAGGGTTAACTTGTTAGCATCCTTAACCAGCAGGGCCACTGCTGCTATAATTC
>NW_008331835.1:20323-22075 GCF_000622305.1 Nannospalax galili | reverse complement strand
GGTACCCAGGAATTCCCTCACCTGTTTTCTGGAGGTCGGTGCAGGTATCTAGCACGGTCTCTTTGTGGGCCTTAGTCAACCACTGCTGCCCCTCCTTGAGGATGTACCCTAGATAAGTAACTTCTTGCAGACATATCTGAGCTTTTTTTTGCTGAGGCCTGGTATCCCAAGTCCCCAAGTATGTGGAGTAAGTCCTCTGTCCCCTCCAGGCAGGACTTCTGGTCCAGTGCCGTGATCAATAAGTCATCTACATATTGTAACAGGCTTATGTCGGGGTGTTGGGCTCTGTACCCATCCAGATCTTCATGCAGGGCCTCATTGAATATAGTTGAATTTTTAAACCTTTGAGGCAGTCATATCCAGGTCAGCTGGCTACTAATTCCTGCCTCCAGATCATGCCATTTGAAGGCAAAGTAGGGCTGACTTCTGGGAGCTAGTGGCAGGCTGAAGAAGGCGTCCTTGAGGTCCAGAACTGTATACCATTGCCGATCTGGTGGTAGGGTACTGAGTAACATATAAGGGTTGGGGACAGTGGGATGAATGTCAATAACTCTCTTGTTCACCTCCCTCAAATCTTGTACTGGTCTATAGTCCCTGGATTGGGGCTTCTTGACAGGAAGGAATGGGGTGTTCCAGGCCAACTGGGTCATCCTCAGCACCCCCAGTTCCATCAATCTTCTGATACGTGGAGTAATTCCATGTTTTGCCTCTAGGGGCATAGGATACTGGCGCACTTTAACAGGATCCGCTCCCGCTTTGAGTTCAACATATACGGGTGGTCTGTGTCCCACCAGGCCCATGCCCCCTGTTTCTGCCCAGGCTTGGGGAAATTTTTGGAGCCAATCGGATATATCAGGGTTAGGTTGAATCAGCTCTTGATGGAGTCTATATTCCTCAGTCAGGTCATTGGTGACTAAAACCTGAATCGGTGCCCCATCGCCCATTGTGAAGCAGGGTGGCTCCTTTAGCTGTGAAGTGGATCTGTGCCCTATTTTTGACAGTAAATCTCTGCCTAAAAGTGGGTAGGGACATTCTGGGATTACTAGAAATGAGTGGGATACCTGGCCCTTCCCTAAATCTACTGTTCTTTGGGTAGTCCATGAATAGGGCTTTGTTCCTGTTGCCCCCTGTATCCATGTAGTTCTGGAGGACACTGGCCCTCCTGGCTCCAATAAAACCGAATTCTGGGCACCATAAACTCAGTTGGTTTCCCCTCTATTTTCAGGGTTACCCTGGGCTCAGGGACGGGACCTGAGCCCCATCTCCCCTAGTCACTGTCTTCACCCCCAATTAGAGCTGATAATACCTTAGCTGATCACTTATTCTTCTTGGGGCAGTCCTTCACCCAGTGCCTTTCCTCCTTGCAGTATGCACATGGGTTTTTCCCTACCTTATTTCATGGTCTGGATCCCGCCAGTGAGCTCCCTCCGAACTGGGGGTTGGTTGCCAATAATATCTCTCTGAGGTCCTTCTTGTGGCGGGCCTGTTGTCTCTCCAGGACCCTCTTCAGGCTTGCTTCCTGTCTTTTTTCTTTCCTCTTTTTGTTCTGCTGTCTCCCTCCTATTATAAACCTTTTCTGCCACTGTTACTAAGTCCCTAAGGTTCTTTTCTCCTAGTCTATCTAAAGACTGTAACTTTCTCTTGATGTCAGGGGCTGCCTGGTTAACGAAAGCAAACATCACATTTGAGCTGATTCCTCCACTCTGGGTCATACGGAGTGAAATGCCAGAAGGCATCTTGTAACCTCTCTAA
>NW_008331835.1:18812-20093 GCF_000622305.1 Nannospalax galili | reverse complement strand
GGCTGCCTCCACGATCCTGTTTTGCGCCTCAGTAGTGAACAGGACACTCAGGAGCTTGTGGCAATTGTCCCAGGTGGGCTGGTGAGTGAAGAGAACAGTTTCCAATAAGTTAATCTAGTCCCTGGGGTTTTCAGAGAAAGGCACATTCTGTGAGCACCAGTTGTAAAGATCACTGGTGGCAAAGGGCCAGTAATGAAAGGGCTGATTGCCCTCTCCATCTGGGGGCCCCGCCAGCTGGAGGGGGAGGACAATGGTGTCAGGCTGAGGGGCTGCCCCCCCCTCCAGCTCCATGTGGCCTGTACAGGTCCCTGTGGAAGCGATTGTGGCTCCTCAGGGTTAGGAGGCAGGGCCTGCACTTGTGGCACCATTGGTGGGGTACCCATCTGAGAGGAGTAGGGCTGGGGAAAGATGTCATTCTCCTCCGTGCCTCCCTGGAGAATGGGTTTCTCTTCCACCTTTGGTCTGAGAGGGAGGACCTGCAGAGGTGGAGGGGGAGCAGTTGGATTAATCAGGGGAAGGAAGGACTTGACCCAGGCTGGGGGGCCATCGGGTCATTCGATGAGGCCTCGCCAGGTCACGATGTATGGGATCTGGTCCTGGTGGTCCATCCATGGGCAGAAGATGTGGTTCTCTGCCCTGAAAATCAAACTCAGGTTCAAAGTCCCTTCAGGGGGTCATCCAACATTGAAGGAGGGCCAATCAACCGAACATAAAGTTGTCCTTTTTTTTTTTTACATCTACACTATTGTTATGGGCAATCGTCTTAACGTCCCCCCAGTGGACTAGTGTAAGATCTAGAGGGGAAGATGGGATGTTGCCCATAGTATTTATCAGTCCCATCCATTTTGTCAACAAAGAAATTAGAATGAAGATCACAAGACACAAGAATGACACAGACAAACATAGGGCCCAGAATAAACTACTACGGCTTTCAGATGGTCTGGACTCTTGGCTATGTGAGTTCCCCGGCTCGATTATGCCAAAGACCGTACGGATAGGACGTGCGTGTCCCAACAGAGTAGTGAGGTCCTCTGTGGTTTCAGATAGACTAGTGTCCTGGTGGGGTGTCCGATGAGGAACACCCACCCCGACAAGGATGGGGACGTCTCCCAAATCCTCCAGGTCACCTCGCTAGTGTTTCAGTGACAAATAAAACTGAGATCAGATGGCTGCGACCAAAGGGAAAGTATAAAAAAGACAGGTGGACAAACACAGTTTTACAAAAACTTACCCGGCCGGTTGATCACAAACCTTTTGGGGTTGGTTCCTCTTGGGGGGGGG
>NW_008331835.1:3925-18742 GCF_000622305.1 Nannospalax galili | reverse complement strand
AAAGCAAAGGTTTATGGTTTATTCGGGCTTAAGCTCGGGCTCTCAGACCTCACCAACTCAATGGATCCATTCTGAGAGCCCAGAGTAAGGGAGAGTGGAGCCTTTTATAGGTTTTAGACAAAGGAGGGGGATACCGAAGATACATTTTGATTGGCTCAAGGAGCCTGTGCGCACCAACATAATTTTAACCTGATTGGATGTATAAGATGCAGCCCTGGAAGTTTCTTATTGGTAGGTGCTATTCTCAGGGCTGTGGAATGTGCTGACTGTTATCTGTGGGGCCAGGAGTCTCCGTTTTTACCTTATAGGGCAGTTTTCATGCCCAGGCTTGCTTAATCTATAGTTTCCTGGAAGGGGGGAGGATAGCAGGTGGGGGTCAGGACATGTCTAGGCATGTCTAAAGCAGCAGCCAAGCATTTTATAGAAGCTAAAAGAGCAATTAGTGGGGTTCTGGAGGGATTGGGGATAGCAGGTGAATGAAGAGGGTCTTAGGGTCCTGCACACCTACCTAGAGATGATGTCACCCACAGTCAACTGGGCCCTCCTACATCAATTAACAGTCAAGACAATCCCCACAGACATGCCCACAGGCCAATCTGATAGGAAATTCCTCAATCAGGCATTCCTCTCAGATGACTCTAGGCTATGTCAAATTGGCAATTAGAGTTAACTAGAACAATCCCTGCTATTTGATTGTAATATTCTGGTCTGCTTAGTTTGTTCTTCCTCTAGGGACAAATTTGAAAGCCACTCCTTTGACATTCTCATGAGTCACAGTGACACTCTTACAGTACAGTCAAGGCCATGCTGCATTTGAAAGGAGGATCCCTATATTTCCCAATGCACTTATGGCTTCCTTTCCTAAGGATAAGGAGAAGGTCAGCCTACTCGGGACCATCAAAGCCTGCAGCTCTTAGACTTGAGGAGGGAAGGTCTTGGTTTTAGAAGCTTCAGTGATGTAAAAGGCCTCCTATCACACACCATAAATCAGATCCAGCTACAGTTTTCTGGCAGGACATATCTATACTCTGAAGGTGCACAGTTACCTGTAAAGTTACCCACTACCTTCTCCTGTTTCGTTTCCTGTGGCTGTGATAAAATACCCTGATAAAAGCTACTTAAAAAGAAAGCGTTCATTTTAGTTCACAATTCCAGGTTACAGTTCATCAGTTCAGGGAAGTCATGGTGGCAGGAATTTGAAGTTAGTCAGGAATTTGAAGTAGTCAATTACATCCACAGTTAGGAGCAGAGAACAATAGATTAAGGCATGCATACTCATGCTCAGTTTGTTTTCTCCATTCTTAAACAATTCAGGACCCCCTGCCTAGAGAATGGTGCCACCCACAGTGGGAAAGTCCTCCCACATCAATCTAACTAAGATAACGGCTGGCAGACTTTCTCACAAGTCCTTCTCCCAGGTGATTCTAGATGGTGTCAAGCCGATAATTAAAAATGACCAGCACACTTCAGCCCCACCTCTCAGTCTGTCCTAAGATTGACAGAAATGAGCAACTTATTTGAAAGTGGCATGGCCTTCTGCTGTCCCCTCAAACCTCTCCCAAGGCTGAAAGATACCCCATTTGATTTAATAACTGGTGCTTCAGGAGAAAATGGAAGAATATATCTTTCAAGGGGTTCAGGCCAAGCCTGGGGTCCAGGAAGATTTAGGCTGTAATTTCAAAATCCACCTATAAAACATCAGGTGCTATATGAGACACTGAACCCTGTGGCTTCCCGCAGGGGCAAGGAGAGCAGTGAGACTTCCTAGTTTCCTCCCCTGGACCCATCCCATCAAACTAGACTTAAAAACCATCATCCACTCCAAGTCCTACCCCTGAACACTTGAGTGAAGAATAGAACTGCCAGTGAAGGAATTTCCCTGAGCCTTTCTCCTCATGGCTACTTGCCCCAACCACCTCTCCTGTCCTGTCCCCTCCAACAGAAACCAGTGCTGCCCTCCCCAGTCCCAAGGCTTTTAGGTGGCTGTGGCTTATAGGAAACAATTCCAGAGTCTCTTCTACTTTCCTTATTGTATTTTTCTATAGAAGGTCTTCAAACTATTTAAGCAGCATGCCTAATTTTAAACAAAATCTCCTGTGAACTCCCCACAGCCACCAATAATGAAAATACCTTGGTTAGGTTTTGTTTTTATTTTTTATTTTTATTTTTGAGATAAGGTCTCATGTATCTCAGGCTGGCCTAAACTGGCAGTATAGCTGAGGATAGCCTCCTGCCTTCACCTGAGATTACAGGTGTTCACCACTTCTTTGTTTTTTTGTTTGTTTGTTTGTTTTAATGTGGTGCTGGGAGTTAAACCCAGGGCATTTTGCCTGATAGACAAGCACTCTACCAACTGAGCTCCTAAATGGGTTTTAATATTTAGAGTTTTCTGAACCCCACCTCCCAAAATAGCACCCTGGTTTCTGCTTCAGGCCACGGATAGATGCTGATAGTACTGGGGACACAAGTGGAACAGGTTTATTAAAGGGTGCGGAAGATGAAAGAATAAGTGATGAGTTTGGTTCTGAATGTGCTCAGCCTGAGGTCGAAGAACTTATCTAATGGAAGCCTGAGTCAAAGAGAGATCGGAGCAGGAGCTACAGATGTTGTGCATGAAATACTTGTTCTGTAACTGAACTGAATTCTTTCTTCCATTGCCCATTGAAAGAGTGTTAGACATGAAATCTCAGCCATTTGGATTTCCCCTTGGTGAGACGCATACTTGGGGCCAGGTACCAATACACCATTCGGAAACCAGGGCCACCATTTCTCTACACTCTCTTCATGGTGTCCTGGGCTGTGAGATAATCATAAAAATGTGCCCCAACACCATGCAGAGAAGAGAGAGAAACCTGGGCCTACCCAAGGGAAAAGCAGAGCTTTCCTTTGCTCATGTTTCCCTCAGTCAAGGATACAGAGGAAATAAAAACATAAAGAGGTGGTTCACTGGGAAGCTCTTTCTCTGCAAGCATGAGGACCTAAGTTTGAATGCCAAGTGTCCATGTAACATAGCCAGGCATGTCTATGCCAGCCTGTAATCCTAGAACTAGGTGACAGAGACAGGCAGATCTCCAGAGCTCACTGGCTAGCCACTCTGGCCAAAACAGCAAGCTTCCAGTTCAGTTAGACCCCTGTCTCAAGGCAGTAATGTGGACAGGCAAAGAGGAAGACATTCCAACGTCCTGCTCTGGCCTCCACATGGCCACACATGGACTTGTGCACCTGCACTCTCATATGCATTCAGCATCCGCACACACTACACACACACACACACACACACAACACACACACATAAACCACATACACACATACCATGCACACATATACCCACACATACCACACACGTATATATAATGCACACATACCACACATATTACACCATACACATCACACATATATACTACATATATATGCCACACATATGCATCACACACATATACACACATACAGTGCACACATATAACACATACACACCACACTCATATACCACACACCACATATACCACACACACCACATCCATGTACTAGATACATACACACCATACATAGACACACACCACACACACATGCACACCATATGCACACACCTCATATACACATATGCCACACACATACACACTACACACATCTACCACACACACAAAGCCATGTAATTAATACAAATTTAGCAATTAAAACTCAGACCTTATAATCTGGAAGAAGAAAATGCACCTTCATTTCAAGCCACCTGTGCAATAGTCACAATGCTTGACCATACAGAAAGTCACAGAAAAATTCCAAAATTCTTCCAAAGCAAAAATAATCTAAAATATTCTCCAACCAAAGTACTACAAAATAAATTTGATGACAAAACCAGAAAACAAGAGGCTCTGCCTTCCAGAAATGTTTTAACTTTTGCCTGAATGCTCAGATCGAAGCAAACAAATAGGAAATATCTAGTATAGGGGGGTGTCTGGCACACATTAAGGGAAGTTCAGAGCCTTAAATACTTAGAAAACAGAAAAGGAAACTAGACGAACTAAGCATCCAAATCAAGATGACAGTAAAAGAATAAACAGACAAAGAGAATATAAGGACAGAATTAACGGAGACGATGGGCAAGTCGCCTGCTACTGGAGAACAGGAGCCAGATTGCTGCGCCGGAGTGAGTAAGGTGAGGAGACAGGAAGTGTAGACAGAGCGAGAACCACACTTGCAAAAATGCCTGGCTGTTAAAGACACAGGGTAGTAGCTATAAGCGGATGAGACTTTGACAGAGAAACACTAAATATTTTGACAGTAGAAGAAAAAGCAAGGATGGGTGCCAAAACAAGTCAAATTCATGGGGATGGGTAGGAAACAGAGTTCACAGTGTTTCCTGAAAGTAGGAATGGCAGGGTTGGGGGGGCAGGTATTTGTGATCTGAGGTGAGAACCCTGAGGCAAATGAGGGCCGAAGACTAGGGAGCTGAGGTCTAGCCCTCTGTATCTAGATCCGTAGACTTCAGAAACATTTGCAGGAAAAGCATTGTACTGAACATGCACAGCCCCTTTTCCTTATCTTCATTTCCCCAGTAATAACTACTTGTACAGAGTTTACATCACAATAGATATGGTATGCACGCTAGAAGTTTTAAAGTGTGTTACATGCAAATCACTATTTTATTATATTATTTTTAATTATGTGTATGCATGATGTGTCTCTGTGTGGGTATGTGTACATAAGGACAGTTTCCCTGGAGTTGGAGTTAGATATAGGCAGTTGTAAGTCGTTCAGTGTGGGTGCTGGGAATCAAACTCTGGTCATCTGCAAGAGTAGCAAGTGCTCTTAGTCACTGAACCATCTTTCTAGGCCCCAAATCACCATTTTAAATAAGGTACTTTCCACCCATAGAGTGTGGTATCCTGGGAGGCTGTTCTAGAACCCATGCCCCATAGGTAATAAGGAATGAACATTAGGCATTGTTGATAGCCTGGGTAACTCACAAGAAGCTCAACCAGTCAACAAGTGTCATTTTTTCCTGTGTGCTCCATTGTCTGGATGTGGGAGAAGAAACTAGTTTGAATTGATATGAAATTGGGATTTTCCTCAGCAGGGGAAATGGGTTAATGGGTCTGATCATTAATCTTTATTATCAACGGGGTGAGATTTAGAATAATCTAGGAAATAAATGTCTGGGTGTCTGTGAGGGCAGTTCCAGAGAAGTTTAAGTGAGGAGGGGAATTTCACCCTAGGTGTGTGCTGTGCCATCCCATGGGCTAGAGGGCTGGACTGAATGAGGAGAGGAAGGGAGCACCAGCATCCATCTTGGCTTCCTATCTCTTCATGATGTGAATAGCTGTCTCCCACTCCCGCTGCCATGCCTTCCCCACCATGATGTACTGCACCCTCAAACTGTGAGCCAAAATAAATCCTTCCTTCTCCAAGTTGCTTCTGTCACAGCTACAAGAAAACTAAGTAATGCAAGGGCCACAAATGTAGGAGATGAGAGAGCAATCTACCTGTGCATCTGCAATGCACTCACTGAGTGTCCACTAACACTAATGTAGATAACAGCTTGGTACATAAGAGTCTGGAGCCAAACTGCCTATATTCAAACTCTGGGTTGACCATTGACAAGATATGGGTCTTTGGACTAGCTCTTTAGTCTTTTTTTTGTCTCCATTTCCCTTCCTTATTGTAAACCATGAGGATCATACCCTACCTTCTTTGTTGAAACACTGAAGTTTGGATCTTGAATGTGCCCCAAAGGTTATGTGTTGAAGGCTTTGCTCCAAGCCTGTGGTGCTCTTGAGAGGGGTAAACCTTTTGGAGATGGGGCTCAGTAGGAAGGAAGTTAGATCACTGGTTGTGTGCCCTTGAAGGGAGAATTGGGATACCAAATTCTTCATTTCTCTCTTTGTTCCACAACCCCCCATGAAATAAGCAGCTTTCTTCCACAACACATTCCCTGCCTGTGACACACCACCTTGCCTCAGGCCCCAAAGCTATGGAGCCAATTGACCATGGGATGAAATCTCTGAAACCATGACTCAAGAGAAACCTATTGTTTTCATAAGTTAATTACATCTGGCACTACTTTATCACAGTGATAGAAAGCTGACTGGCACAGTTGTCAAGCAGAGAACTTAGGACAGAGTAACAGATACTGGAATTTCCTTTCCCTATAAACCACTTCACAACTAGAAGAAAAAAAAAACCAATTATGTTCGGGTATTAAACAATAAACAGTATAGGGCCACAGCCCCTAAGAATGTCAGTCCTACACTCACCAGCTTCCTTTCTGGAGCTGACTTCTCAACTGCAGCACAGAAAGATAAAACACAAAAAGGCTACAGCTGAACTTCTAAGCTAAGAAAACAAACAGCAGGATGGAGCTTGTGGGACTGGATTACCAGGGAGGAAGGAGTTCCACAGAGGGAACCCTAAAAGTCACATGAGAGGGTGTATTCATTGGCTAAGGCTGCTGCAACAGAGTGTCACAGGGCTGGGTGGATTGCATGGCAGAAATTCATTGTCTTACAGTTCTGGAGGCAGTGGTTGAGATCAAGTTGCAGGTAGCACTGGTTCTTCCCTCATCCCACACATTTCTCCCCACTTCTGTGTGTTTCTGGCTAGCTGGGGCATTTTCAGGCCATATGGTGTTCTCCTTGTGTATGTGTCTCTGTATCCAAATTTCCTGTTTCTATCAGGAAATCAGTTATGTTGAGTTTGGGGCCCACCTGAAGTTTAACTTAATCACTTTTATAAAGGTCACATTCTGAAGGATGCAGAATAAGACTTGAATGTATCAGAGGGAAAGGACTCAGTCCACAGCAGGAGGTTCCCTGTGTTTTCCATATGTAAGTGTATACACATGTCTGTCTGTATGTGGTGGTTTGAATGAGAATGTCTCCCACAGGCTCCAAGTATTTGGACATTTTTGTCCCCGGTTGGTGGCACTGTTTTGGGAGGTCTTAGAAGCTGTGGCCATGCTGGAGGGGAGGAAGCACATGACTGGGGGTGGGCCTAAGAGAGTTCTTAAGCCTTGCCAGATCTCCAGTTACTCTCTACTTCCTGTGCCTGCTTGAAGATGTCAGTCCCTAGCTTCTGCTCCTACTCCAGCAGCCTCTGTTGTCATGCCTCCGTGCCAGGATGGACTTGCCATTTTTCAGTTAGTTTGGTAGCCAGCAAACCCTGGTGATCTCCTGTCTCTGCCCTCACTAGTACTGGGGTTATGGGCACAACAGTCAGGCCTGGCTCTTTTTGCAGTGCTACAGATCTAAATTCAGGTTTTCATGCTTATGCCACAAGTGCTTTTACTTGCTGAGCCTTCTCCTTAGCCCTTCCTTCATGAACTTGAACCATAGAAATGATCCAGTTTCTATGGCTTTTCAGTCAAGAACTGAGTAGTGGCTGTAGGAGCTGAGATTGTGAGAGGCTGGCTATTGTGGAAATGTTGGCTGTTAAATTGTGCTGGAAGTCATTAACTCCAGCCCAGTGGAGAGATGCCATGATCACAGTATGAACTATCTCAGCAGCAGCTGAGGTGCTAGAAAGTTATGCTTTGAGAATAAGGATCATGCCTCAAAGCAAAGGCTACTTTAAACTTACTCAACAAAGTCCTAAACATAGTTAAGGACAGTCTCTAAGGTAGCAATAGCCTGCCAAGACAAAACACTCTTTAAAGGAAAGTAGCATAATCCAGACTTCTTATATCATATCACTTGCAATTCCTAGCCTATAATAAAAAATACCAAATATGTCAAGAAACAGGAAACATTATCTATAAAAATACAAGGCCAGTGGAAACGGACTCTTAGATGTTGAAATGAACAGAACTGAACTTTAAAGCAGTTATAAATGTGTCAAAGAATTAAAGAAAAAGATGATCTTATTAAGCAGCAAACTGAAAATCACAACAGAAAAATGGAAACTTAAAAAAAAAATGAGTTACAGCCTCAACATATAATAATGCCTAAAATAGAATTTATAGTATGGCTTCAAATCAGGAGACTGAAGAGAAAAATAAAAATTCGTGAGCTTGAACCATAGACATTATCCAACCAGAATAAAGAAAATGTGATATATATACATGGTGAAGTTTTATTCAGCCATGAAGAAGGAAACTGTGTCATCGGCAGAGAAAGGACATGATTGGAAATCATCGTGTTAAGCAAAATAAGCCACACTCAGAAGATAAACCATGTTTTCTCTTCTATGTAGAATCTAGACTTTACAGGACGTGAAAGTAGAAAGTGGAATATTTAGACAGAGAAGAAGGGAGGGAGGGAATTAAGGGAGGGGAAGGCAAGCGATGGGGGCAAAATACTGAATATTTTCATTCATGAAGTATGTGTGTGTGTGTGTGTGTGTGTGTGTGTGTGTGTGTGTATGTATGTGTGTGTGTGTGTTAGAGAAGTTAGAGAGGAAACAAGAGCAGGTAAATGAGGGTGAACCTAATGTGTAAAGAGGAATGATCACGTTTGAAAATGTCATAATAAATTCTGGGCATGGTGGCACATGCCTTTAGTCCCAGCACTCCGGAGGCAGAGGCAGGCAGATCTCTGTGAGTTCAAGGTCAGCCTGGTCTACATAGCTACATAGTGAGTTCCAGGCCAGCTGGGACTACAGGGAGACCTTGTCTCAAAAAGACTGAAAAAAAGAAAAGAAAATTTTTTATTTTATGTGTATGTTATGCAAGTGTACCCATGTCATGCAGTGCCCACGGAGGCCAGAACAGGATGCTGTATCCCTTAGAACTAGAGTTACAGACAGTTGTTAGTTACCATGTGGGTGTTGGGATTTGAACCCAGGTCCTCTGGAAGAACAAAAAGTGTTCTTACCCACTGAGCCATCTCTCCAGACCCATAAAACCTATTGTTTTGTGTGCTAACTAAAAGAATTAATTAAAAGAAATTATTTAATCAGAGGAGTCAAAGATTGTATTGAAATATAATCAACAAAGCCTTAGTAATCTGTGGAACGGATTTAAAATTAGAATTCCTGAAGTAAAGGAGAGAGACTAAGGCAGAAAAAAGGGGCTGGAGAGATGCTCAGCGGTTAAGAGCACTGACTACTCTTGCAGGGGACCCAAGTTCAATTCCCAGCACCCATATGGCAGCTAACAACAGACCTAAGCTCCAGTTCCAGAGGATCCGATGCCTTCTTCTGACCTCAGTGAGCCTTGCGTGACATGGGTGCACTTACACACATGCAGGCAATACACTCATACACACAAAATAAAAATAATAAAATATTTTTTTAAAAGACATAAAGACAAAATCATCAAAAGTTCCTAAAATTTGGTGCAACACATTAACAATTTACAGAGCCAAGAAGCTCAGCAAGACCAAAGCAAAGGAAGTTCACACATGAACACATAATCAAACAAGAAAAATGTGAGCTCAACCAGGGGCAAACAACATTGTTTCATGCAGGAGAACAATGCTCCTAATCACGGCTGAGTTCCGCCACAAACAGTGGGAGCCAGGAGATAAAGGAGGATTTTTTTTTTTTAAGATCTAGACATAATAAAACAAACAAAAAGTGTCAACTAGGAATTCTATATCCAAGAAAAACACCTTCAAAATTGATCAAATTTCAGATGAAAAGCTGAGAGAATGTATCACCAATCAACCTTCATGACAAGAAATACTGAAGTATGTGTGTCTAGCAATGGCTTTTCTGTGGTATTTTATACTATATGGAAACTCAGATCTATGGAGAAGAAGGAGGAGCCTCAGGAAGACTTCGTAGTACATGTTCCAGCTTTCCTTAAGTCTGCTTCCTCCAGGCCCTTGATACCTTGTTCTCCCTCAGCCTTAATACAGCCATCAGGAAATTTCTATGTCCTGAGCAAGAGATCTTAGGAAACCATAGGACAGATGGAGAATGCAGCCCCAACATTTGAGCGTTGCCTTCTCGGTAGTAAATTTAGGAATGTAGGAAGGAGGGCAGGTTGCAGAATAAGAATTCAACCCATGTGTTATGGTCGATCTTCACTGTTGGGGAACTGAAGAGATGACTCAGTGGTTAAGAGCACTGGCTGGTTTTGCAGAGGACCTAGATTCAGTTCCTAGCACCCACACGGTAGCTAACAACTGTTCATAGCTCCAGTTCCAGGGGATCCAATGTCCTCTTCTGGTGTCTTCAGGCATTGCACACTGTCTTAGTTTACTTCTCTATTGCTGTGACAAAACACTCTGGCCAATACCAACTTGGGGAGGAAAGGATTTATTTCACCTTTAGCTTATATCACAATCCTTCATCAAGGGAAGCCAGGGTAGGAGCTCAAGCATGAACTGAAGCACAGATCATGAGAGAATGGTACTTACTTGCTTGCTCCTCAATCCAGGACTACCAGGGCTAGCACCGCCCACTGTGGGATGATCCCTCTCATATCACTCAGCAATCAAGAAAATTCCCTACAGACATGGCCTCTGGCTAATCCAATCAATTGAGGAGGAAATCCCTCAACTGAGATTCCCTCCACTCAGGTGTGTCAAGTTGACAGCTAAAGCTATCCAGCACACACACATATGATATGGTGCACTTACATACATTCAGGCAACATTCACACACATTAAATAAATAAAATAAATCCTCATTGTCAAATTGGATAGATTTGGAATCACCACAGAAACATCTCTGGGCATGTCTTTAAGAATATTTTCAGGGGCTGGAGAGATGACTCAGAAGTTAAGAGCACTGGCTGCTCTTGCAGAGGATCTGGGGTCTGTTCCCAGCACCCATATGGTGGCTAACAACCATCTGTAATTTCAGTTCCAGGGGATCCAATGCCATCTTCTGGCCTCTGCAGGCATTGCACAACATGGGTGCACTTGCATACACGCAGGCAACACACTCATACACATACGATTAAAAAAATCATAATAAATAAAACATTTTTTGAAAAGAGTATTTCCAGAAAACTTTAACTGGAAGGGAAGACCCACCCTGAACACATGCAGAACCATCCTATGGGCTGGGTCCACAGAATGAGTGAAAAGGAGAAGATGAGTCGAGCCCTCATTCATGTCACTCTGCTTCTTGGCTGTCAATGCAATGTGACCAGCTGCCTCATGCTCCTGCCACCATGATTCCCTGCCATGGTAGACCATATCCCCTGAAACCATCAGCCAAAACAAACCCTCCTTCCATGACTTGCTTTTGTCAGGTGTTTTGTCACAGCAATGAAAAGAGTAACTAATATAGAAACAAAAAATTGTTTCAGTGTCTTTTTAGATCAAAGAAACAGAATTCCATAAACATTGTTGTACAGCTGGCCCAAGAGCCACATTAAGTACATGTAGGGAGACTGACCTAACAAGCTTCTAACAAGTTTCTAACAAGCTCCAGAGGATGCAAAATAATGAGGGAAATTTGAGAAGTGGGAGGACTGTATAGACATTCTGGCCAGCTGAGAGAAGCTGGTCCAAGGATCACAAGAGGACAATGGTCTGTGAGGTTGCTCTCAGCTGTTACGTCAGTAACCACACAAGAGGGAGCCAGGCCACTTGTGATCTGGAAGCTTCCAAGTATCTCACAGAGGCTGGTGGTCCCCACTCCACTGACCATCTGGGTCAACCAGATGGCTGTGTTCCACACAGTCTCCCTGGATCATGTCCTCACTAAGCCTTATCACCTCACACCTGTCTTCAAATGGTCAGCTCAGGGAAACGAGACTTCTGGGGAATGACAAACTGATGCAATGCATGGGTCTAGTTTGACTCATAAATAAAACAAATCAACTTCAAAAGGTTATTTTTAAGACAGTTATGAAAACCTGAATATGGTCTAGGTGATGATGCTAAGGAGCCATTCTTTATAATTTTTTTTTTTTTGGTCCTTTTGAGACAGGGTCTCCCTATAGACCCACCTTTCCTGGAACTCACTATGTAGACCAGGCTGGCCTTGAACTCACAGAGATCCACCTGCCTCTGCCTCCCAAGTGCTGGGATTAAAGGTGTATGTCACCACACCTGGCCACTCCTTATAATTAAATTTTTTTTAATTATTTTTATTTGATATGTATGAGTATTTTGCCTGCATGTAAAGAAGTGAAATCTCCCCAGAGGCCAGAAGACAGTGTCGAATCCCCTGGAACCGGAGTTACAGATATTTGTTAGCCACCATGTGGGTGCTGGGAATCGAACCCAGGTCCTCTGAAAGAAAAGCAAACATTCTTAACTGCTGAGCCATCTCTCCAGCCCTTCTTCACCATTTTTGTTTGTTTTGTTACTTTTTTTTTTGAGAAAGTCTCCCTATCAGCCCAACTGGCCTGGAACTCACTATGGAGACCAGACTGGTCTCAGTGTCACAGAGATCTGCCTGCCTCTACCTCCTGAGTGCTGGGACTAAAGGTGTGCACCACCACACCAGGCTCATTCTTCATCTTTAAAGGTGTGTGAACAGCATTGTCATTACAGAGGGAAAAAATTCCTTCCTTCTTCCCTCCCTCCCTCCCTCCCTCCCTCCCTTCCTTCCTTCCTTCCTTCCTTCCTTCCTTCCTTCCTTCCTTCCTTCCAAGTTATCATGTACCCTGGCAGGCTGCACCTTACTATATAGACCAGGCTGGCCTTGACCTTGTGGCTATTCTCTTGCCTCTCTCTCCTGAGGGCTGGGATTATAGGCATACACCACAGTGCCAAGGTGGAAATTCATTTTGTAATGAATATACAGAAGTATATAGAGGTGAAATGGCATAACTGGGTGCTCTCTCTCTCTCTCTCTCTCTCTCTCTCTCTCTCTCTCTCTCCAGAAATCAAGAAATGACAAATGAAAACCAGAGAAGGGGGGAGTGAGAGTAAGAGTGACAGTGACAGAGCCCTGGTAATCTTGAATCTAGGTGATGGATTTTATGAAGGGTTCATTATACTATTTTGTCTGTTTCTGAGTGTCTTTAAAAGTTTTCATTAACAATGTTTTTGAATACAAGCCTAAAACAAAAGAAGGTAATGGGCCAGGGGGAATATGATCAAAGGGTGTGATGGTTAATGTTCATTGGCAACTTAATAGACTTTAGAATCACCATGGAAACCCATCTCTTAGTGTGTCTGTGAGGGTGTTTCCAAAAGGTTTAACTGAGCAGTGAAGACCCAAGCTGAATGTGGGTAACATTATCTCATAGGCTGGGTCCCAAACTGACTGAAAGCTGAGTGCCTCATTCATCTCTCTCTGCTTTCTGGTTGCAAATACAATGTGTCCAGTGGCCTCAGGTTCCTGCCACCATGACCTTCCCATTGTGACGGGCCTCACTTGGTGAGCCAAGATAAATCCTTCCTTCTTTAAGTTGATTTTGTCAGGTATTTTGACACAGTGAGAAAAGCAACCAGTACAAACTATATCATGCACATGTAATAACATCATATTTAAACCCATTATTTTATAAAATGTGTATGTGAATGTGTATATATAGGTTAGAGGACATCATGAAGGAGCTGATTCCTTCTATCAAGCAGGTCCTAGAAATTGAACTCAGGTCATCAAGCTTGATGGCAGATGCCTTTATTTGATGATCAGTCTCACTGGCCCCTATTTTGTATAACTAATATACAATAATAAGATAATTTAAAGACTTAAAATAGCGTATGACACACAATATTAAATAAATATTAGCATTGATAGTGAGAACAACTATGTGGAAGCAGAGCTTGTAACACTAAGGTTGTGACAGCAAATAGACCAGTAGGGTTGTAAACATATAAGGAGAGTAATGTCAGATTGTGGAATATTCTATAAAAAAACAAGTTTGGGATGGGATACTATGACCTGGATGTTCCTCTGACCCTGTGATGACAAGCCATGGACCCACCTCCTTCCCACACTCTGCAAAGAAGCGACTCCCCTTCCCTCTTCCAGCCAATTGGTTCACTGTAGCTGCTTGCAGGGGAGGGGCTAAGGGTATAAAAGCTGGGAAAACCGTGAGGCCGGTCTCTTGCCATTTTGTAAGGCTGTCCGGAACCACAGGATTTATGTTTGGGTGTGGACTTCAGAACACAGCCATAAATGGGGGGGAGGGTGCCCACTCATCTGTAAGTAAACCAACACCCCAAGCTCAGTTAGCAAATCCAATAAACTCGTTAAAATTCTTCAAACCATGGTTTTTAGAATTCTTTTCTCAGGTTGTCACAAGGATCATGGGAGGAGGGGATTGGATGCGACGTGTGCCTCCCAGCAGTGAATTTGACTTACAATTGGTGTAGCCAGCTGGATAAGACGAAACTGAGAATGAGTTTTGGAAGAGTGTTAATGATGTCCCTGATAGGGGGAAAGAGACCAACAACCAAAGTAAAGTGAGGTGAGGGGAGAGTGCGGGCGAGGAAATGTTAACCTGTTGGGCCATTCCCATAGGCTTGGTGGGGGTGGCTGCAGTGGCATGGTTAATGCAGTGGACAGATATGTAACTAGGGTGAGGCCTTCTGAGAAGGTCGAGGTTGATGGGAGAAATCCTGGGGAGGCAGCCATCTTGTAGATGGTATGGGGTGGCACACCTGCTTGACCAGTGGGGGCACACCACATGAGTATGGAGATGTCTTGAAAACAGCAGAAGGTCTGGAACAGATTCTGCAGGCTCTGGGAGTAGCACACCAGGGACAGGAATGTCAAAAGGCAGCTGCAGAGGCCACTTGTCCACTGCTATTGATAATAAGAAATCTATCCCAAGTGGAGGCCTTAGCCAGAAGGGAAACTGAAGGTGTTAGAGAGGAATTAGAACAAGAGAGGGATATGAGGCTGGCCTCTTTGGTACTGGCCTCTGACCTTGCTGGTAAATTAAATAAGAGAGAAAAGGAGATGGAAGTGATAGCATACCCTTTTTTTTTTTTTTTTTTTTTTTTTTTTTTTTAATTTTTGAGG
>NW_008331835.1:0-3858 GCF_000622305.1 Nannospalax galili | reverse complement strand
GGATAAGTCGGGTAGTGAGGAAGAAGGCAGTGACCTAGAGATAGTGGGAGATGCTCCTCGGGTCCAACCTTTAATTCAAAGAAAGGGAAAATCCGTGCTCCAACATGCCGATGGAGGTCTTAACAATAGCCCAGTGCAGGAGACCATGGTAATCAGAGAATACTCAGCACCAGAACTATTAGAACTGGGAAAGACATTTAAACAAGCTATGAAGGAGCCTTTGGCCACCTGGCTTGTGAGGCTATGGGATATGGGGGCAAATGGAATCATTTTAAATTCTACAGAAGCAGAGAAGTTAAGCAACATAACGACTCATCCCTCTTTGAGACAAAGACTTCACAATTTAAGACAACATGAGAGAAACCAGTCCATGATGGATTGGCTCATACAAGCCATTTGGGACACATGGGTAGCTCCAGCTGAGATTCCCATGAATACTACAGACTGGAAAATCATTGATAAAGGACAGGCTCTGTTGAGGGAAATGGGCATGAGGGAAGCTGTATTTGATGCCCAATTCACTGGTCCAGACAGGACTGTTTTCAGGAGACTTAAGAAAGAAACTGATTCAGCAAGGCCCACAAGACTGGTATGGGGCTTTGGTGGCAGTGCTAAGCCCCATGGTTGGGCATGACCTGTATAATGCTGGCAGGTTTAAATGATTTAGACCAAAATGTAAACAGGGTTTGAAAGGTGCTAAAGTGAGGAAAAGGGCCAGAACTCAGCAAAGGGGCCACTCCATGTCCCCCAAGCACAGATGTGAATGGATCTGTGCAGAGTAGGAGTTGCTAGGGACAAGATTGATGGGCAGCCAAACACTGTGCTGGTGAGCCTGTGGAGGGCTTTAAGACCTGACCAGCAATTCACCACAGAAGTAAGAGAAATTGGGGACCAGGAGGTGCAGGTAACTCCAACTGTGCCCCCTGCTCCAGAGGAAGGCAGCCTCATTGGATGGGACCCCTCCAACCACTGCCTTGAAGGGGTGACCAAGGTTGCCCACAGGTGAGGGCCACGTTGAGTGACTGGAGGCCATGTGTCAAATTGAGGATTTATTGGTCCCCCACCAATATACAAAACACATGGGCCCTAGTGGATACTGGGGCAGAGTGTACATTAATTCACGGAAATCCCCAAAAACATCAGGGCCAGTGGATAGCAGTTGATGGGTATGGGGATAAAACCATACAAGTAAAGTGGACTAGATTCATTCTGGGAGTGGGCAATTATTCCCCCCCACCCAGGAGTACAAGGTGTGCATCTCTCCCCTTTGAGAGAACATTTTAGGGGTAGATGCCCTATTGGGTCACACCCTACATACTAAGGTGGGAGAGTTTCAGCTGAGGGTGTGAACAGTAAAGGTGATTACTCAGGGGTGGGAAAGATGGGAGCTAGTCAAATTGCCCACCCCATGGAGGGTGGTAACTATCAAACAGTACGGGCTGCCTGGGGGTTGAGATGAAGTTACCCAAACCATCCAGGAACTAGAGCAGGTAGAGGTTATCTGCCCAGCCTGGAGCCCCTTCAATAGCCCCATTTGGCCTATCAGGAAGCCAGATGGCTCCTGGAGAATGACTGTAGATTACCGGGAGTTAAATAAGGTGGTGCCTCCCATTCATGCACCAGTGCCCAACATTGCACTGCTAACTGATCAGTTGGTGCAAGAAATGGGGTCCTTCCACACTGCGGTGGATCTTGCTAATACATTCTTTAGTCTTCCCCTAGCTGCTGAATCCCAAGGTCAATTTGCATTCATGTGGAATGGACGACAATGGACTTTTGGAGTACTTCCCCAAGGTTACCTCCACAGCCCCACAGTTTGTCATAGGATGGTGACCCGGGACCTTGCCCTGTTACCCCGCCCTCCTTTTGTAAGGAGGTTCCACTACATAGATGACATAATGCTGACTTCTGAGTGCCTTACAGATTTGGAAGCTCATTTGGGGAACATTCAAGTGTACCTGAAGGAGCGAGGGTGGGAAATCAGCCCACAGAAGGTACAAGGGCCTGGTACAGTGGTAAAATTCTTAGGAGTTTTATGGTCAGGCAGACCTGGCATGATACACAGTGTGGCAGTTGAAAAAAATCTTACAACAAACCATCCCAATAAATGCTAAGCAGTTACAGGTATTTTCGGGACTTCTAGGGTATTGGAGAATTTTTATACCTCACCTTGCTCAGGTCACCCATCCCCTGTATAATCTAATAAAGAGAGGTGCTACATGGGATTGGGATGTAAAGGCCCAAGAGGCCTTTGAGCAGGCCAAGATATTGGTTGGGCAAGCTAAGCAGCTGTGTGCCTCAGTACCTTGATGTCCCTTCTCCTTGGAAGTCACCAGGAGCCCTGAGGGTTATGGGTGGGGCTTGTGGCCACAACAACCCGAACAGACTTCCCAACTGGGTTCTGGTCCCAATCATGGATAGGGGCAGAGTCCTGGTACACAGCGCTAGAACAGCAACTGCTAGCTGTGTACAAAGCATTGCACCAGGTGGACTCCATTATGGGCCCCACCCCCATTACTGTAAAAACTGCATATCGCATAAAAGGATGGGAGGGCCTGTTAGCCAAGCCCCTGTCAGATGGTGGCCCAAAACCAAACACTGCAAAGATGGCATGCATATTTGCAACAGCGAGGGGTGGTCAGCAAGCCCAATCACCAATGCCATGCAGGCAGTACTAGGACCAGTGTCATTTCAAGGCACAGAGCCTCTCCTTCCACTTCCTATAGTTGACCCTCCAGCAAGACCTGACCGAGTGCTAGAAGGGGCTCCTCCAGTTCCGGCAGATGCCTGGTATACTGATGGCACTAGCAGGGGTGTCAGACAAGAATGGGTAGCAGTGGCGATACAGATGAACACTGACACTATGTGGTTAGAGAGGAGAAGGAGAAAGCAGTCAATGGCTGAATTGAGAGCTGTATGGATAGTAATAATGAGGGAGCCTTGGCCAGTTACAATTTGTATTGGCAGTTGGGCTGTGTTCAAGGGTTTAACCTTACGGATGGCTCAGTGGGAGAAAGAAAACTGGCAGGTGATGGGACGGCCACTATGGGGACAACAAATGTGGAAGGACATATATAATAAAATAAAGCAGGAGCTAGTGCCCCTGGTAGTTTACCATGTGGCTGCCCACTGCCTGGTGAGTACCCCTGGGAACCGGGAAGCTGATGCCCTTTACTAATGTGAGGGCTGTCTGCCCTCAGGGTCCCTTAGAAGCAGCTCACTAGATTCATATCAAGTTGGGCTGCAGAGGAGCTGACATGGGATGGAGACTAGCCAAAGCAGCCGGCATTCCAGTAAAATATGCTGACATCCAGCAGGCTCTCCAGGCCTGTGAGGTGTGTTCCCCGGTTATGGCCCCGAAGGATGGATACCATGATGGGACACGTGCACAAGGCAGCTTCCCCTGCGAGAGACTGGCAAGTAGATTATATAGGGCTCCTACCAGTCAGCGAGGGGTGTAAATACGCTCTCACTTATGTGGACACTGCCATAGGCCTTACACAGGCCTTTCCTTCCAAGAGAGCGACAGGCAAGACTACTATTAAGGGGCTTACTGAACTCAGTGTCATGTATGGGTGCCTGAGGCGAATTGATAGCAACAGAGGCACTCATTTCACAGGTACAGATGTGCAAGGTTGGGCTGAGGATAATCAGGCTCAATGGTATATCCACCTTCCATACAATCCTACAGAAGCAGGGTTAATTGAAAGAAAAAACAGGTTGCTAAAGTGCAGTTGAAAGCCTTAAGCCCAGAAGGAAACCTATAGAAGGCCCTTCCAGAAGCCATAAGGTAGTTAAATGAAAATTCCAGTACCAGGGATGGGTTGCCTCCCTATGAGCAGTTGGCCAAAGGGACCC
>NW_008331834.1:0-448 GCF_000622305.1 Nannospalax galili | reverse complement strand
CACAATGCTCGAAAGTGACATCAAAATGCTCTGATATGCCAACACTATCACCCCATGTGCCATTATATAGCTCCAATTTGGCATCACAATGTTACAATATAACTTCACAATGTTACCATTTTGACCTCACAGTGCTCCATTGTACCATCACAATGCTACATTATGATTTCACAATCTTTGATTTTGTCATCACAGTGTTCCAGAATGTTACATTATGAATTCGCAATGTTCGAATGTGTAATCACAATGCTCGAGGGTATCATCACAATGCTCCAATGTGAAATCACAAGGCTCCAATATGCCATCACAATGCTCCAAAGTTCCAACACTAACATCACACGTAACATTATATTGCTCCAATGTGTCATGACAATGTTACAATTTGAATTCTCAATCTTCCAGTGTGACATCACAATGCTCCATGGTGCCATCACAATGTTGCAATATG
>NW_008331833.1:33098-34134 GCF_000622305.1 Nannospalax galili | reverse complement strand
TTGTTTCATGTAGAAAAATATAAAAGTAATTCAAATGAACACAGATGCTGTAAATATAATATTGACTTTTTTGTGAACAATTCTGATTTTAGCATAATAAATTTATGATGTTCAAATATAATGAATTAGACATTCAAATATTTAATCTTATAAAATTATTTATACCAAAAATATTGTATCTCTGAACAGTGAATTAATGCTGAATAGAAACTTTACTATTTCACCTGAAAAAATAAACCATCACAACAATATACATATATTTGAAGTGGAAGAAACCCCCAAATCCTTGCAAAGTGTCTCTATATTAAAACTAATCTATTTTTTTCTTTACTGTGTTAAATTCACATTTTAAGTCTGCCCAGGGAAAATAGCTCAGAAATTTTTCTTAAAATATAATGTATCATCAAATAACAGTTCTTCATTTCAAAATACTGACCATGCTGAAGTACTTATGATTCCCTAATTTCCTGGTAGCCATAGACCATTTGGCAATATCTAGAGAAACACTTTTGGACATAAATGGTGCTTTTTATGATGGAAAGGAGAGTATTGAGATGGAGTGCATAGGAAACAAGGGAGCTGTTTATATTCCATTGAACATGGCAGTACCACAACAAAATATACCTAATTCAAATGTCAGTAGTGGACACCTGGGATAGTCACACATTTTCAAACTAGACTGCTCTCCAGACAAAGAGAAAGAGAAAACACCAGAACATCCACTTGTTTTCATTTATCCGTCCCTCTCCTACAATTCTTTTTCCAGTTTGACCAAGGACATCCGAGACCCTGAATCTAGTAAGAATATTCAATATTTCTCATAGTCAATAGAAGACCTATTCATGAACCTTTTACTCATCCCAAATTATTTTACTTTCCTTTTTTTTTTAATTAAAACTAAGTTCCTGAAATAAGATATGTGAAAATGTTGAGAAATTCATTTGGATACAAACCATGTGTGTTTGTGTATGTATGTGTATGTGTGTATGTGTGTGTGTGTGTGTGTGTCTTTGTGTGTGTAGCAAGGACAGTATTG
>NW_008331833.1:32659-32920 GCF_000622305.1 Nannospalax galili | reverse complement strand
TTCAAATCCCAGGACCCACATGGCAGCTAACAACTGTCTGTAACTCCAGTACCAGGGGATCCGACAGCCTCTTCTGACCTCCACAGGCTTACCTACATGTAGGTAATACATGCATACACATAAAAAGAAAATAATAAAGTTTAAAAAGAAGAATGTACAACAGAAGAGAGGAATCTATCATTGTCTTTTCATATATAAATTATATTTCTAATAAATTATATGAATCATCTCATTTAATCATATAATTAGACAATAAGAGAG
>NW_008331833.1:18016-31959 GCF_000622305.1 Nannospalax galili | reverse complement strand
ATAGAGTGTTTGGTAAAAGAAAATATCCAGAACTATGTCCTGGGAACTCTCGACACCTTGTGGGAAATTATAAGTTGAATAGATTTTTAATTCTCAAAAGGCTTGGCATTAATTTTATGGCACCGAATGTAAGCACAAACAGAATAATTTCTATCCTCAAGGGGCATGTGGAACATAGAAAATTATGAAATGCAGAATGAATATTCATGATACTAATGAATTTACTCAGGACATTTGACTTTAAATAGATCCTCCTTCATTGTTATTAATATGATTCACTCAGGACTCAGATGAAAGGTGCATGAGGTGCCATAACAAGGAAGGTTTTAGAGAACAAAGTGAGCACTGAATCCTTTTGTCTCAACAATGTTCTTTCAAACTCAAACCTATGTAATTTGAGGGATCTAGAGAAGTCCGCTTGCTTTGTTCTGACCGAATTTTTAGTAAAGATCAAGGAAAACGGAGAAAAAGATGAGCAAAGAAATCAATAGCTCTGTCAGCATTCTCTGTGCTCAGAGTTATACACCATAGTGGGAAAGGAGGAAATGGGGATTCTTCATGGATCAATATGCACAGCTGTGCTACTTGTAGACCATGCTGTGCATCTTCAGACAACCTGAATTTTAGAAACCAGCAGCTCCAGATGTCCCTCTGAATTACAGCCCTGTGCTCATGTCACCTCTGATTGCTGTTTCTACAGATGACACCATGAAGAAAACGGCTATTGAAAATGATTCTTCAGTGACAGAGTTTATTCTTTTGGGATTGACAGAGCAACCTGAGCTCCAGCTGCCCCTGTTTGTCCTGTTCTTGGTGAACTATATGGTCACACTGATGGGAAACTTGACCTTAATGAATCTTATTTGCCTGAATTCTCACCTACACACTCCCATGTACTTTTTTCTTTTCAATTTGTCTTATATTGATTTCTGTTATACCTCTGTCTTTACCCCCAAAATGCTGATGAGTTTCATTTCAGAGAATACCATCTCCTTCACAGGATGCATGACTCAGCTCTTTTTCTTCTGCTTTTTCGGTGGTGCTGAGTGTTACGTGCTGACAGCTATGGCCTACGATCGCTATGCAGCCATCTGTCAGCCTCTCATGTACACCATAGTCATGTCCCCTAGGCTCTGTTACCTGCTGATGTTTGGTTCATACTTCATGGGCTTTGCTGGTGCTATGGCCCACACTGGATGCATGATCAGGCTTCACTTTTGTGACTCTAACATCATCAACCACTACATGTGTGACATCATTCCCCTTCTCTCACTCTCCTGCAGTAGCACCTACCTCAATGAGCTTGTGAGTCCCATTGTTGTTGGCACCGTAGTTTTAGTATCTAGCACTGTTATCCTAACCTCCTATACTTTGATTCTTCTTGGTATTTTTCGTATGCCATCAGCTAAGGGTTGGTCAAAAGCCATGAGCACCTGTGGATCTCACATAATTGCTGTTAGTCTATTCTATGGATCTTGTTTGCTCACATATATTAAGCCAACAACCGGTGAGACTGTGGACCAGGGGAAATTTTTCTCAGTGTTTTATACTCTTGTGGTGCCCATGATGAATCCTCTTATTTATAGCCTCAGGAACAAGGATGTCAAACTTGCTGTGAAGAAAACCATAAAGAGATTCATAAACTAACTTTACATTCTACATTCTTGTGCCTCTTAGCCCCAGTTTCTTTGATTGTTTTTTTTTTTGTGTGTGTGTGTGTTTATAATTCTAATCTTCATTACGTCTTTCTCTTATTTTTTAAGAATTTTTTACTATTTTTATTTCAATTGTATGTGTATATTGTCTACACGTTTGTAGTTCATCGTGTCCTGCAATGCCCGGGGAGGTCAGAAGCAGGTGTAGAAGTCCCCTGGAACTGGAGTTAGGTATGGTTTCTTGGATGGTGAGCCTGAGGGTTTTGGTTAAGCTTTTCCCTTGAGTCTCACCACTTTTTCCAAAATTAAATATACATTTAAATAAATACATTAGTTATTATGTATTTATTTGGAGGCATAAATGGTTTATTCATAACAGAAACAAAAGTAAACCATACTGTACAGAAATTTCTCACATTTGTATTTTGTAGAACATATGGTGTCTATCACTATCTTAATGAGTTGAGGGTAGATGCTCCCCAGTTGCTTCTGTATGACTTTTTATGGGTTTACAAGTGTAAATATCAACTTACCACAATAAATTCATCCACATCAGGTCAAGGAAAAGGTAACACCCAAGTATAGCCTAGTGAAACTATTTATTTATTTATTTATTTATTTATTTATTTGTTTGTTTATTTTTGGTCTTTTTTGAGGCAGGGTCTCCCTCTAGCCCCAGGTGTCCTGGAACTCACTATGTAGATCAGGCTGGCCTTGAACTCACAGAGATCCACCTGCCTCTGCCTCCTGAGTGCTGGGATTAAAGGCATGTGCCAGCACATCCAGCTAACATTTTTTTTATTTTGGTTACATATAAGAAAATGGGAAACGCAAAGGCAGCTGCATCAGTATAAACCCACCCAACAGGAGTGATTTACCAAAGCTTCATGGTTAGAGCTCCCTTTCAACTTGCAGGAAGTTCCTACAAACAAGTCTCTTCCTTCTGAAATGCTGTTTATGGCTTATATTAACTTGGGGAAGAGATTTGTGAGTATTGTAAGTATTGTTAGATTCCCTGAGTCTTAATTTTTTTCTACTCTTTCTAGGAAAGAATACTTAAATTTTGAAGAAATAGCTACACAGAAATGAATATATCCTTTAAAACATACATTGGTTGAATATACTGTAATTGAATGTTTGTGAAGATGGTAATATATGAGAAATTAAAAAACACCGGTTTAAATACATAGGCTTACAAAAATGTGATACTAGTTAAAATGTTTCAAGCTGATGAAAATTATAAATTATGGTGTAAAACATTAAATTTTTTTATTATTTCAATGAGCTTAATGTGTAATATTTCACATCTAAGTACTTGGAAGTATGTTCTTCCATACTTCTGTTTTACTTATTATAGTGCGTGATTAAAAGTTGACAAAAATTCAATAAAGACAAATTACAAAGAGATATGTCCATCAAAAAAGAAATATGTGAAGATATAATGTCATAAATTTGAAATCAACGTATTAGTAATTTTTGGTGAAAAGTACCAGATACAATATAATAATTGAAAATTACTGAAAGTTTTGTGGTTGTATGTGTACTTGTTAAAAATGGACATAGTCTCTCATTGAAGGACTAACCAGGCCCTACCCTGCTTGTGAGATCAAAAACGATTGGGTGCATTCCTGGTTGTTTGGCTCCATAGAGAGGCAAGAACAGACCATATCCATACCAAATCCAGCAGTCTAAGGAAAATCAGAGGAGAAATCGATGAAATACAAACAAAGAAAATAATACAGAGAAGCAATGAATCTACGAGGTGTTTCTTTAAAAAACAAACAAGATAGACAGTGCTTAGCGCAGTTAACTAAAAGAAAGAAAGAGCAAATCCAAATAAATAAAATCAGAGAAGAAAGGCAAAGTATCAAAACAGACACCAAAAAGATCCAGAATATCACAAGGGAATACTTTTAAAAGCAGTATTAAACTCTATTGAATTTGAATATCTAAAAGAAATGGAAGAATCTGTAAATTCATTGAAACCACTGAAGTTAACCCAAGAAATCAACAGATTAAACATTTCCATAACAAATAAAGATTTCAAAACAGCAAGACAAAACCTCCCAACTAATAAAAGTCCAGGCCAAGATGAATTCACAGCAGAATTTTTCCAGACCTTCCAATATCTCCTACCAATACTACTAAAATTATTCAAAAAGATAGAAACAGAGGGAGAACTTCCGAAATCATTCTATGATGGCAGTATTACTTTAATACCCAAACTAGACAAAGGCATAACCAAAAGGAAAGCTATAGACCAATATCCCCAAAGAACATTGTCGCAAAAATTCTCAACAAAATACAAACTGCATATAGACACACATAAAAGGAGTATCCAGAGATGCAAGGATGGTTCAGTGTATGACAAGAAACATAATTAAATCATATAAATGGATTTAAAGACCAAAACCACATGATCATCTCAATAGAAACAGAAAAAGACTTTTACAAAATCCAGCATGCATTCATGATAAAAGTCTTAGAGGAAATTTCACCTGAGGGAACATAATATAATTAAGACACTACACAACCAATCCAGAGACATCATTGTAAATGGACACAAACTTGAAGCATTCCCACAAAAATCAGAAACCATAGAAGGCTCTCCATCATTGCGACTCTTTTTCAAAATGGTGTATGATAAGCTATCTTGAGCAAGAGAAGGAAATTAAAGTAGAACTAATTGGAAAATAAGAAATTGAATTATCTTTATTTTCACATGATATTATATTATACCTAAGAGACCCCTCCAAATCCTATCAGAAAACTTCTAAAAATATACTTTCAGCAAAGTAGAAGGTTACAAAATCAATCTGTGAAAATCAGTATCCTTTCTATATACAAATAACAAGGTTCAGAGAAAGAGTTCAGGGAAACACTTCCATTCACAATAATCTCAAAAACTATCTAGGGATAAAACTAACCAGACATTAAAGACCAGTTCAATGAAAACTTTAAATCTTTGAACACTCTGAGGAAGAAACAAGGAGAAGGAAAGATTCCCATGTCCATGGATTGCTAGAATAAATATAGCGAAAATGACCATCCTATCAAAAGCCATTTACAGATTCAAATCAATCCTAATTTAAACTCCCATGACATTTTTAATAGTAATAGAAAAATCCATCCTAAATTCATACTTTTCACAAAAGACCTCAGATGGCCAAAGCAACTCTGAGCAGAAAGTTAATATATCAGACCTCAGTCTTTATTATGGCTCTCTACTCACAAAAACCGCATGGTATGAGAACATGTTGACACACGCCTTTAGTACCAGTACTCAAGAGGCAGAGCCAGGCAGATGCCTGTGAGAGAAGTCCTGGTCTACATAGTGAGTTCTAGGCCAGTTGGGCTAAAGGGAGACACTGTCTAAAACAATAATATATTAACACAAAATTATACTTGTATATCAATGGAACAAAATATAAGATATGAAATATACACGTGCATGCAATTAAAACCACCTGATATTTGCAAAAAGTGTGAAGAGCACACATGGATCAGCATCTTCAACATCAGGTGCTAGTCAAATATGATCTCCATGTGTCTGAAAATGAATTTAGACCCCTATCTATCATTGTGCACAAAAGTTAGCTCCAAATGTTTCAAAGACCTCAATGTGAAGCCTGAAAAGCTGAAATTGTTCCAAGAAAGATAGTCAGTTCTCTGCAACACATAGGTCTAAGAAAGAACTTTTTAAGTCAGACATCAGTTGCTCAGGAATTAAGGTCAACAATCAACACATGAGACCTCATTGAACTAAAAGGTTCTGTATGGCAAAGGAAACAATCAATCCAGTGAAAAGGAAATGTACAGATTAGGAGAAAATCTTCACCAGCTATACATCTGACAGAGGATTAATATTTAGAGTATAGAAATAACTCAAAAACACATAAGAAATAAAACTTAGGACTTAATTAAAAACTGGACTATGAATCTGAACAGAAAACTCTCAAATGACAAAATAAAACTGGTTACAAAACATTTTAAGAAGTGTTTAGTAATTTGACAAGTGCAAATCAAAAATACTTAAAAATTTCATTGAAACCCAATCAGAGTGGATAAGATTAAGAGAACTAAACACATCAAATGATGACCTGGATGTGATGAAAGGGGTATCAACATCATTGTTGGTGGGATTGTAAACTGGTACAACCAGTGTGGAAATAGCAGGGGTAACTAATAAAAAAAACTTAAAAAGCAATCTAACTCATCATCTGATCATGCGACTCCTTAGCATATACACAAGGATACTACAGAAACACTTGCACAGCCATGTTTGTAGCTGCTCTTTTTACAGCAGCTAAGAAAGGGGAACAACTTATATGTAACTCAGTGGATGAATGGATAATGAAAATGAGGTACATTTACACAATGGAGTTCTACTCAGTGCTAAAGAAAAATGAAATAATGAAATTTGCAGGTAGATGGATAGAACAAAAACTGGTATACTGTGAAGCATATTAGTTACTTTTCAGTTTCTGTGATAAAACACCATGACCAAGGGAAATTATAAAAGGAAGAGTTTATTTGAGCTTGCAGTTCAGAGTCTTTCATGGTGGGGAGGCATGGTTGCAGAGGTGGCTAGTGTAGGAGCAAAATCTAAGCACAAGGAGCAAAATCGTCAAGTCAGCTCAGGAAGCAGAGAGTGACTGGAAATTCAACAAGGCTTAAGAACTGTCTAAGGCCAGCCTCCAATGACTTGCTTTCTCCAGCAAGGTCATACCTCCTAAGACCTCCCAAACAGTGCTACTAACTGGGGATAAAATGTTCAAATACATAGGGCCTATGGGGGACATTCTTATTCAAACCATGTAACATGGACTCAGGAAAAAAAAAGTGACACATATTATCTCTTATTTGTGGAAATTAGCTAAAAATCCTTAGAGATGAATCTATATATCCAAATGTAATGGCAGAAGCCAGGAAAATGGACAGTAACTATGGTACTGAAGGGGAAGAAGGACCTTGAAGGAGGGGCTTAGTAGGAGTCTGGTCTTTTCAATGGGTAAAAATGAGTGCATATGTACATTTAGGCTATATAACAAAAATCAGAGAGGCAGGAGAAAACTTCCTTTGAGTTGTTGAGCAGAGTATGCCAAGAGACTTCCCAAATAACACAGGCTATTGCCACAGCCATTGATTGCCTCCCAGAACTTGACTACAAGACCCTATTCCTGAAGCAAGGTCACACTTTACACACAGGACTTTGAGCACACGAGTTGGAGTTGGACCTGACCAGCAAGCTTCTTGCCTGAAGACTAGAATTTATTGTATCAGAGGATAGTATGCAAACTGCCAAAGGAGAAAATCAATCATTGGACATACTCAACTGTATGCCTAATGAACAACAATGATTGGACTACCAAGCTACCTCTATTGGTACCATAGTAGCATTTTATCTTGGGGGTAATCAACAGCTATCTACTTGCTATTAAGACCCTCTCAATGGAAGGGAAATTATGTGTGATACTGTAAAAATAGCCAAATACACAGGGATGGAGTGGTCATAGATCCTAGAGAAAAACCCATTTTTTTCTATCCTGGACCAACATAAATTCTTACTCTATTCTAAATATATATCCTCATAGGGAAGTTTATCCCTTACCAGTCATCAAAATTGTCTTTTTGCTACAGATAGAGACTACTGAAGTGTTCCACAACTGGTAAAACACAGAGAATAATTGTCTGTGTGGTGCTTAGGCCTAAGCAACACATCTTCAACACAACCTCTACACATAAGATGAAAGCAACTTAATGAAATGTTTTCTTTATAAACTGATGATACTGGTTCACATGAATTTAGCTGAGTAAAGTCGTTATTTAGATGTTTATTATTCTCTTAAATACTTGCTTCTCTTGCACATCAAAGGGTATTGGGGTAGCTCAAAGTTCAGGTGGCCAATCCCTCTTAATACCTCCCAGATGGATTATTGTACTTATAAACAACCCAGAAAAGAGAAGTTTTTCTAATAGAATTCCCTCTGAACTTGACCCATGTCATGGTGTCAGATGTCCCCAGTATTGCCTTTAAGACTCTGATAATTGGAGCTGGATAGACGACTCAGCAGTTAAGAATACTGGTTGTTCTGCAGAAGACATGGGTTCGAATTCCAGCACCCACATGGCAGCTAACAACTGTCTTAACTCCTGTTCCAGGGGATCTGAAGGCTTCTTCTGTCCTCCGTTGGCATTGCATGACATGGGTGCACTTACCTACATGCTAGCAATACATACATACAAATAAAATGAAAATAATAAATAAAATATTTTTTAAAAAAGACTTTGATCACTAAGAGTCATACAGAGTGAGTCAGAATTATATTGAACATTTGTCTTTTCTTTTTGAAGTCTAGGGTACCCTCAAGTAGATTAACCTGTAATAGGACTGCTAGTATAGCCATCAGAAACTTTTCAATCCCATCAAATCAATCATCACAGAATTAGATAACAAATGATCCATAAAAGAGTTACATTAATTTTCTGACTGTAAGATCATTAAAAGACTAGCCAGTTAGCATTCTTCATAATGTCACCAACATATCACAGTTAACATTTTCATGTCCAATATAAATTATAATGAGTATTTTTCCCCAAATGACCTAAGTTTAAATGTAAGCAGATTTCCTGAGAAAACTTCCTCTGAGTATTTTTAATTCCACAATAGCAGTATCCCAATGGCTATGTAAGCCTCAAAAATTGAGAGAGTTCATGTCCTATCACGTATTTCTTTCATATATCAAACAAGAGATAATGATTACATCAGAATCTAAACACACAAATGTCAAATCAGTCTATTCAGGAGTGCAAATAAAACAATTAGTCAATGAAAGACTGACCTTTCCTGTGACATACTCGATTTACTGTACAGAGATTGGCTCAATTTTATTTAAAATGAGGAACATTTCCAATGTACTTGGTTTCCTTTGAGACAAGTCATCTTATGAATTGGGCTAAACCTATAAAAGGAAAAAGAAAAGAAAAACAGAGAAGCAACCATAACAACAACAAAAAATCAACAAGGCCTGCACCACCAGAGTTTACCAGAAACTTTCCAGATTACAACATCACAAAAATAAGCACACTCTTTCTAAAAGAGACAAATTGTAATCAGAAAACTGTTTCCTTAACAAATTCACTTTAGGTGACCTACACTAGAGGCACTGGAGAGTGAGAAAAGTTCCCAGGAACTGGGAAATCCCCTGCAATCCTGAGGTTGATTACTTGAGTTTTCCTTCTGGATGGCTAAACCAAGGCTGTTACTGGGTGTCTAGGCCTACAAACCCACTGCCAGTTTTTCTGTTTTCTAAAGCTTTAATGAACCAGACATTGCTAAATAAAATGGATTCACTCACATTTTGAGTAGAACTAGGCAGAAAAATTTTCTAAGAATCTCTCTGCAAATCCTGTAGATGTATCATAATTATCTAGAACAAAAGGTAGAAATACGGTGATTTAGTTGTGAGATAAACTTTTAGAAATGCATAAAATTACTCACTTTGAGGCAAGTTCCTCTTTCTTTTGGTATCAGAGTCTAACGTCTCCTCTCCCCAGCAGATGTCTTAGGAAACTTTAATTCCAGATTCCGCTATTTTAGAGTCCCTGATAAACTGTTTCAGGTTCAGTCTTCCATGGAAGAAGATAATTGCTGGGATGCCTTGTGAAAGACTGGCTCCTCCTATGTATATTAGTGGTCATTTTACATGTTATTAATAAGTACTCTAGTTTCCCCTGTGAGTTCATGAGTAGAACCAGTAAGGTGTCCTGTGAATCTTAAGTGTGTTGCTATGAAGAGTCAAGGGTTATCTTTACATGGTTTGTGTAAATGTATGATGGAATAGTGTTCAAAGGAGAACCTATGACTTCCCAATTAGGTCACAAAAACAATGAATCCCGGCCAAGAAAGACAAGAGTTACTATGGTGAGAGGATCAAAATTATTCATTAGAAAACTGGGGAAACAGATATTAAAGGAGACATTATGAAATCCTTACCAGAATTTTTGTCTGAAGTCAAGTGGCTAAGATGAAGCCTTAGTGGCTGCGGCAGAAGAGGCAGATGAGCTTTAGGAGATTCTTAGCTCTGGTTTTTCCACTGCTAAATTTTTATTTCTTCTTTGGAGGTAGGCATTCTTTCTCTGAACTGGATTTCTTTCTTTGTTTTAAAATTGTTTTGCTTGTGCAATTAACCATGTCAATGTAACAATTTTAGATTTTCAAAAGATGCTCATTTTGTCATTGGAATTTAAGCTCATATTTAGTCAGATTAGATCATTTTCCTATGTAAAAGCAATATATATATATTTTGGAGACAAGTTCTCCCTGTAGCTCCCAACTGGCCTGGAACTCACTATGCAGAACAGGCTGGTTCTGAACCCACATAAATCTGCCTGCCTCTGCCTCTGGAGTGCTGGGACTAAAGGCCTGCGTTACCACGCCCAGCTCATTCTTGACATTTTATGTTTTTTTGCAATACAATTTTGGCAAATGAGTATTCAAGATATTTTGGAGACAAGTTCTCCCTGTAGCTCCCAACTGGCCTGGAACTCACTATGCAGAACAGGCTGGTTCTGAACCCACATAAATCTGCCTGCCTCTGCCTCTGGAGTGCTGGGACTAAAGGCCTGCGTTACCACGCCCAGCTCATTCTTGACATTTTATGTTTTTTTGCAATACAATTTTGGCAAATGAGTATTCAAGATGCTTAGGTATGTACATGGTTTGTGCACCTCCAGGAAAAGTTCAAGGTTCTGTTACATTGTTCTTCTAGTGGGAATTTCTATGAGATAAGCACATGTCATCGACCAGTATCCTGATTCCTCCCCTGCCCTGAGTTGTCTGGAGCATTCTCCCCAGCTGAAAGAGCAGTGCCTCTCATTTTTATTCATCAGACTGACATTCTGCCCCCTCTCTCTTGCAAAGGGATTGTTGTCAGACACATGGGATTTGACTAGGAATTATGAAATGACTGGCCATGATAAATGACTTAGAAATTATTCAAAAAAATTAAAATAAAAAATTCAACAAACCTACATCCTCATTGGTAAGAACTAAGGGGAAACTTAAGAATTATGATGAGTCATGAACTACTTTGGGTCTAAAATCTGTGACTGGCATTGTGTTTGAATGAAATTTCCACCCACCAGTGTTCCATGGCATTCTGATAGTCCCTCTAGGCTCAGAAACTCCCCTATCCTTGTGTAGGTGACATAAGCGGCATTACATATCCTTTTGTATGAGAATTTCCTCCAATTCCAGGAATCAGGACTTGGTTCCAAAAAGGCAGCTTCTAATAAAAACCCAGACCTCAAAGAGTCTGGGAGGGCGTCCATCTTTCAGCTTTCTTGTTATCAGTCATTACAGCCCACATTAACTTTATCTTCATAAGCGTGTTCTACATACATTTATTTTGAATTTCCTACAAATTCTTTTCTTCTGTGATCAGGGACCACTGAGTCCCCTGACTGAGAATCAAGACAGTGGAGAGCTGACCACAGTTAAATGTGGTCCTGTTACAGGATATTGTTGGTCCCAAATTCACAGTGAGTTCTCTTTTTCTCACATTCTTTTAATGAATATTGTGGGTACAGATTTTTTTATATTTTGTATGTATGTTGCATTTTGAATTCAATTTGTTTATGCTATAGGCTACAATTATTCTTCATCGAATGTCATGGTGGATCATGCCGAAGCACCATACGTTCCTCCTAATTTCCTAGTACCCATGGAACATTTGACAATATCTAGAGAAATATTTTGGACATAACTGGTGTGTTTTGTGATGCAAAGTAGAATATTGAGATGGACTGTATAGGAAATGAGGATGCTGTTTATATTCTTTTGAACATGACAGTACCACAAAAAATTATTATATTCAAATGCCAATAGTACCAAAGCTTCATTTATCTGAACAAGAATGTGGAATAGGGGAGGAGACGGGAACACATATTAGCCTTTTTACACAATTCTACTAGAGTTTTAATACATATGCATATCCTCTTATTGAACTGATTCAAAATCATTGTGAGATATCTCTCTTTATTGAACAATTCTATTGTTATTTTTGCAGAGATAAAATTGAACTAATAGGATTATACATGCAAGGCAAGAACTCTATCTTTGATCTACAACAAAACCCTTTCATACAAACCCATTTTATAGGTATATGCAGATAAACATAGATGTAATTATAAATAAAAAGGAACCAGAAAGAGAATTCATAGTTACATATCTACAATTTCATATTTAAGAAGTGGGTAAAATGGATTCATATTGTCATTCAAGCTTCTTATTCCACAGATTTCTACAAAATTAAACCGTTAAACTTTCTTTTTTGAGTGCTATGTAGCCATGACTGGCCCCAAACTCACTATGTAGCTGAGGGTGACTCGAACTTCCAATCCTCACACCTCAACTTGCTGAAAGTTGGGATTACAGTTATGAATATCCATATCCAGTTATTGTGTTTCTGGGATTGAACCCAGGTCATCAAGCATGTTAAGCACTGCCATACGAATTGAGCCATATCTCCAGACCCCATCTCTGTCTTTGAGTAAATGATTTGTATTTCTGGGATGGTAAAGCAGTTCTGTTGATATTTATCACTATATTCAGTGCACTGAATGCCTATTAAAAGATGTGCAAATTCTGAAGTAACTAAATTAATTGTTCATAATAATATAAAATTGTATACTACCAAATTTTCTTATTTCTAATTGCAAAAGATAAGTTGCGGAAGAACTCGGTCAAGCAGTATGCTTTACAGTGGATATATCCTAATGAAAATAATGGCTGTTTATCACTGTTATTTTTATATTCATCTGAATATACCATAAATTCTTGAAGTTCCAAAACATTGCTTTATAAGGTGAGACTTAGAGGATATTGATGTTGATAAAAATTTTAATTTAATCTTTTAAAAATTATTGCTGTTTGATTAGAGTAAAACTTTATATATTTCCAATATTATAATATACTTAAAATTTTGTTCCTCAAGCTGAGTGTGAATGCCTGTTGGTTACATCCATTATTTTGTTTATATTCATCAAAATGCCTGTTTTAACAGAGATTTATTTCTTTCAGTTTTGTTCTAAAACACTGTATTTTAGTAAATATAGAATGTTTTTTTCTAAAAATGTAGAATAAAGTATATCATATTAATATATATAAACAAACTCTTGATGTTTCAAAAAAAGTGAAACACAGTCCTGTGACAGGCATTGCACAAAAAGTGTGCTTGGGTATCTCCCTTCAGTCCTCAGCAGGGCTTGGAGAATGAATCAACCACAGTCTGGCTGAGTTCTGTGAAGTCAGTACACTCATTTTATGGGTCAGCTTTCTAGTAAAGACCTAGAAAATGCAACTGATTGAAATTTGTAATTAAGTCTACATTTAATAATACATATACTAGCCTAGAGTTCAAAAAACGATTTCATGAACAAATAAATATAAGGCAATTTTAGAAAACCTAAACTTTTTTTCAAATAATTCAATGATTGGAAATTTGATGTGCATAGATTAATAAAAGTGTGGATGTTGTCCTACACATCTTTCTTATTCCCATGCTGTTATCTTTCCATACAAAATAAGAATTGGAACTTATTTTTTTCTATTTGTATTTGACTCTATGATTACATACATTAAATTTAGAATTTTTGTTATTTTTATTTTTTTATGTGTATGTGTGTATTGCCTGCTTGTGTGTAAGTGCACCCATGTTGTGCAATGCCTTCAGGTCAGAAGGAGGCCTCAGATCCCCCTGAAAACTGGAGTTATGGACCATTGTTAGCTGTCATGTGGGTGCTGGGAATCAAACCCAGGTCCTCTGTAAAAAGTGCTCTTAACCGCTGAGCCATCTCTCCACCCCTGTAAAATTAGTCTTATAAGTACCTGTATAAATTTGATATAATCTAGGATATGAGTAAGCATTCTGTATTTGTGCTGATTCGCTGATGCTTTCTGCCCATCTTGTGTGGTTCCCACCCTCAGCCTTAGCTAATTTAGGAAGGGATAAGCTGTATTTCAAGTGAGTTATCATCCTTTCAGGAGAGAGAAGATATAGTAATTGTGGTCAGTCAAGCTTTTTGGTGTTCTATTTGCATCTAGGAATTCCCAAATCTAGAATGAATCTGTAGGGCTTCGAGTGGTAAAGCACACCTTTAATCCCTGCACTTGGGAGGCAGAGATCTCTGTAAGATCCAGGCCAGCCTGTCTACAGCCAGTTCCAGACCAGCTGGGACTACAGGGAGACCCTGTCTCAAAACAAAACAAAACCATCGAAGCTGTAG
>NW_008331833.1:8699-17674 GCF_000622305.1 Nannospalax galili | reverse complement strand
GGGTGCACTTACCTACATGCAGGCAATACATGTGTACACATAAAATAAAAACAATAAGCAAAATATTTTAAAAATAAAGTAAAAACTTAAAAAAATAAAAAGAAATTTTAAAAAATAAATTGTGAGGGAAAATTAGCTCAGTGGTAGAGCACTTGCTAGTATGTATATTCCCAAGGGCTATAAACAAACATAATTAAAACCAGTTTTGGTTTCCTACATCGCAGTGTCTTTTTACCTATGAAGTTCATTCTGCCACCTAGAGGAGTTGAAACATTATCAGGCCCTTTATTACACAGAACACCAACCTTGACGTTTCATTTAAGAGATTTTAGGTACCTCTTTTCACAATTGTCTTTTTCCCTCCACTTCTGCTTCCTGGAGACAGATACTTATATTTCTTGCTGGTACCTTCTTTGTGGCATTGAGATATGGGTGTTTGCTCCAACAATAAACAAGCTTTCTGAAACTTAGAGATTCTTTGTTATTTTAAAACACTTAAAAAGGCAAGAGTGGTTATCTTAGATTCAGCATTAAATGTGCTAGTGAAAGAAAGCAGTTCTTAAATTATTTAAATATCAATCAAAGCCTTAAACGGTGCTAAAATGATAACTTGGGCACTGTATTAGTTTCAATGTATAAATGTGATACATAGGAATTTTTCTATGATGGCTGCTAAAATTGTAGAAGTACAATTTTGTTTGGTAACCAAAATCTAGGACAGTGGTAGAGAGTAATGAGGGAATGTTGTTAAGGGGAGTATCCAAGGAACTATTGGCAGCTGATTACTGATGAGGGTGGGAGGGTTGATCTTCTTAAAGGGAGTCATTTTAGATAGGCTGACTAGACTCCAGTAGAGTCTATAGTGAAAGTTGATGGATGCATTAGTATTCTCTCTACCCCCTGTTCTACCACGTTCCATGAGCCTTAAGTGTAGAGGTTCTACTGGAGCTGTGCCACAAAGGGGTAGGCAACACTCAGACTTGTATTCTATGCATATGTCCAGATTTACAACACTTTATAGCCTCCATTATTTGCAGAGAAGCTTCTTTGATGAGTGGTGTACAGTACAAGTGTCTGTAAATATAAAGATTCATATTTAGCATACTGTAAGAAATTCATTTATCTAGAGATATGACAGAGATTGGGTTTTCTCTAGGATCTGTGTCCTTTTGGGCCTTGTATATTTGGCTATGCATACAGTGAGAGCATGAGTTTCCTCCCATTGGGAGGACTTTAAGTCGAATAAAATAGCTGTTGATTATCTCTAAGATAAATGTGCCACTACTGCAGAGTAGAGTTTTTTTGTGTTGGTCATTGTGTGGTTAATTAGGCTTTAAGATTCCAGGTGTTCACCCTCTATATAAGTTACAGGAAGAGTTGGGGTTTTATAAAAATGTACTGCTATTCCTATGGGGTCAGTATATCATGTAGACATCTAGAACACTTTACTACTAGATGGAACAATCACTTCCTTTCTTTTTTATTCTCCCTCACTCGCTTAGTGGAGTGAGGATTATGTTGAAAGTGATTAGTCTAATAGTTAAGAACATAATGGACAAAATTAATCCATTGCAAATTGATGTAATAAATAAAACACAACCATATCAGGGACACCTTAAAGGACAAGTCCTGCAGCAATGATGTTTACGGATTGATGTTGACAAGAGCTAAGTTTGAGTCAAAAAATGTGTGACTAAAAAAATAAAAATGTGTGACTATGGTTGTGGATAAATGAAATTCTCACACATCCAAGTTTCATGATAGTCCTTGTCAGACTGTCTAGGTTCAAAACTCCCCCCTCTTTGATGTGGCAGGGATAAGTGATAAGCTAATGGAACAATTTTCCTAATTCTAGAAAAAAAATCTGCACCCTCAAAAACTCACGTGGGAAGGACACTTGTGTTAGTCACACATTCTCAAATGTTCCTGCTCTCCAGGTGAAGAGAGATGGGAGGAAAGGGAGAGGGAGAGGGAGAGGGAAAACACAAGAGCTTCCACAGGTTCTCATTTTCCTGTGCCTGGCCTTCAATTCTTTTTCCAGTTAGACCAAGGACCGCTGAGACCCTGAATGTGTATCAAGAATAGTGAATACTATTTATAGTCAATAGGAGACCTATTTATAGACCTTTCACTGAACCAAATAATTTTGTTTTCCCTTGCTTTTTCATAAATCTATTATGTCTTTAGATTTCACATTTATGTGCATGCTATATTAATGTTGTATAGCCTATTATTATTATTATTATTCTTTCTTAGTGATGCAAATTCAGTTCAAAGTACTCAGTGAGCCAAGCATTACAATTTTGTCTCCAATATTTGGAGTCCTTAAAATATCTGTAAGATATTTGACATTGTTAAGAAATTCATTTGGATTCAGACAATGTGTGTGTGTGCACGTGTGTGTGTGTGTGTGTGTGTGTGTGTGTGTGTGTGTGTGTGTGTGTAGCATGGCACAGAATGAACAAAAACCAATATACTGTTTTCTCTTAAAATACAGAATAACACTACAATGACATATATATTATTCAAATGTCAATAAGGCAAAAATGAGAAACTTGATTTGTCAGCAGAATAAGAATGTTCAGCAGAAGAAAAGAATCTAAATCTATCATTATCTTTTAATATATAAATCATAGTTCTAGAAATTATATGAATCATCTCATTTATTTACACAATTAGATAATAAGAGAGTTATTTTGCTTCATTTCACTATTATATTGGTATTATTAAATTGCAGTATTGAGTTTGAACCTATGGCCTTATATATATGAGTTAAGAGCTGTCACTCAAACCCTCTTTTATATATGAATTTTACTTTATTGATAGACACAGCAATATGGAGATATAAATGCAAACAAGATTAGACGATGTTTTATCACTTTTCTGTAGTTTGATAAATAGTTCAAAAGTCTTGTTTTAAACTCTAATTTGAATGATTATCACTAATTTTTCAATGCTTTGTTAAAACATTTGCATCTAACATGTAAAACAGCTCCAAAGGAGTTGTAGGAGAGAACTAGAAAAGTATACTGTGTCCCTGGCCTTTCCTCTTGAAGAGTTATGTAGAACCTATCTTAGAGAGTGTTTGGTGAAAGAAAATATCCATAACTATGTCTTAGGGACTTGGTAAACCTTGAGGGAAATTATAAGTTGAATAGATTTTTAATTCTCAAAAGAATTGGCTTTAATTGCATGTCACCGAATGTAAACAGAAGCAAAATAATTTCTACACTCAAGGGACACGTGGAACATAGGTGAAAATCATAAAGCAGAGAATAAATATTCATACTCCTAAAGAATTTTCTCAGGACTTTTGCCTTTTAATAGACTCTGCTTCATTGTTAGTAATATGACCCACTTTGGACTCATGTGAAAGGCTTATGAGGTGTTATCATACCAAGGAAGGTTTTCAGAGAACAGGGTGAGCACTGAATCCTTTTGTATCAACAATGTTCTTTCAAACTCAAAGCTACATAATATGGAGGGTCTAGAGAAGGCCTCTTAATTTTGCCTTCTTCACACCTAATTCTTAGCAAACATCAAAGAAAAGGGAGGAAATGATGAGCAGAGATATTAGTAGCTCTGTCAGCATTCTCTGTGCTCAGAGATATACATCATGGTGGGGAAAGGAGGAAATGGAGATTCTTCATGGATCAACATGCACAGCTGTGCTACTTGTAGGCCATGCTGTGCATCTTCAGACAACCTCAAACTTGGAATCCAGCATCTCCAGATGTTCCTCTAAATCAAAAGCCCTGTGCTCATATCCACTTTGATTGCTGTTTCTACAGATGTCACCCTGAAGAAAACGGCTATTGAAAATGATTCCTCAGTGACTGAGTTTATTCTTATGGCACTGACAGAGCAACCTGAGCTCCAGTTGCCCTGTTTGTCCTAATCTTGGTGAACTATATGGTCACACTGATGGGAAACTTGACCTTAATGAACCTTATTTGCCTGAATTCTCACCTACACACTCCCATGTACTTTTTTCTTTTCAATTTGTCTTGCATTGATTCTGTTATTCCTGTGTCTTTACCCCCAAAATGCTGATGAGTTTCATTTCAGAGAACACCATCTCCTTCACAGGATGCATGACTCAGCTTTTTCTTCTGCTTTTTGGTAGCTCTGAGTGTTATGTGCTGACAGCCATGGCCTAAGATCGCTATGCAACCATCTGTCAGCCTCTCATGTACACAAATGTCATGTCCCCAAGGATCTGTTCACTACTGATGTTTGGTTCATACTTGACAGGCTTTGCTGGTCCTATGGCCCACACTGGATGCATGATATTTAAAAATATCTGTTATATTCTTTCAGGTGAAGTTTTTATAATATTTACCTGGGAATATCGTGTAGTAGGGCTGATGGGTTGATAATCCCTAGTGAACTGTGGTGTACCTTAGTAGCTAAATTCTTAGTCCACATATTCTGGGGACATGCCACAATCTGTAACATTAATCTGTTGAACATTAATTTCCAAATAAATCACAACTGCTGTACAGAAGTATGATGAAAATGTCACAAAGATCAGTTAAAAATAGTTGCCCCTTTGACTTCAGTAACAACTAGGAGGTAAGGATTGCCTAGAAATTCTGATCCATGCCTTCCAATGTATTTTGATCATATCCCCTGCCTTCAACTACTCACATATCTGTCCCTACATCCTCCTCACCCACCCCCCATTGTCCTCTTTTTCTTTAATTCATAGGATCCATTTTTAATGCATATACAATTGTGAGTGTGTGGCCATGCACTAGAGTGTGTGGTGTGTGCATAAGTATATGAATATTTGCATGTTTGGATGTGCTTGTGTGTGCATGCAGAGGCTTGAGGTTGACATCAGGCATCCTCCTCTTTTACGCTCTACATTAGTCATTGTGTGGAGATCACTCAGTTGCAAACAGAGCTCATTAGTATTACTTATCTGGCCAGCCAAATTGTTCCTAATCTCTCATACACTTTCTGAGTACTCCAATCACAAGCTGTCCATCATGCCTACTTGGCCTGTATGTGGCTTCTGGGGACCAGAACTCTAGCCTTCACACTTGCATGTCAATTGCTTTATGCACTGAGTCATATCTCCAGTCCAATAGACTATTTTACAAGTCTAATTGCTTCTATTGATGTAGGAAAAGGAAATAATTTATTATTTCATTCAAATACATGTTTGTCAGTATTTATGACTAAAATTTTTCAAATGCAAACCAACAATTTTTTTAAAGTTACCATAGTAAATCAACTAGTTACAACAAACTCTTAGAGCTTTTTAGGCTATTATGGAATGTTTGGTGGTATTATATAAGCACTTTTTAAAAATATGTATACAATCTGTATGTTTTTCTTATCTTATTTCAGTATCACAGATTCTTCAGACAGGTAACTGGAATTGGGATAAATCTTCCATACCCCCAAATTAATGTCTATTAAGATCATATTAAATCACATTTTATATGAATACTTAATTATTTTGAATAATAATGTGTAGCTAATATTAACACAAAAGGCAATACCTGATGGTTGAACTGTCAATGAAAACATGAAGTTAGAAATCTCAGAACTGCCCTTTGCTTCCCTGTGCTGCATAGCCTCTGGTGTCCTGGTAACAGCATCTTTCCTGTTCCCCAGGAACCCTCTGGGCCTGGTCTCACCCTCACCTCCCTTTGCTTCCCTGAGCTGCACAGCTTCCGGCGTCCTAGTGCCAGTACCTTTCTGGTGTGACATTATAACAAGACCAAACTTATGTATCACAGGCTTACAGGAAGGAGAAGAATCTCACGATAATGGTATGGACCAGATCTTCAACAAGATTGTAGAAGTAAATTTCCCAAAATTAAAGAAAGACATGCCCATAAAATACAAGAAGCCCCTGAGTGTTACAGCCCCACTGGCAGCAGTGCTCGTTGAACCCGGGGCTGAGGGGCCCTTAGTAAAAGACTACAATGTTTTCACTGACAGAGCAGATTTGGAGCTGCAGTGGTAGGATTCCCCAGGGCAGCTGAGAAACCAAAATGATATGTCCACACTTGTGATGGCTCAGCTCAATTCAAGGAACTCAGGGCCAATGCTTTCTGACAGTATTCAGACTCGTATGCTCCTTAAAGAGAGAGAAGCCCATATTTTCTTACATCACCTTAGGGGGCACCAAGGATTGCCTGGGCTTTTATCCCAAGGCAATGCAGAGGTAGACAAGGTGGCTTCCACCCAGGTCCTATCAGCAGGTCTGAATGAAGCTCAGGGGTTACATAACCTCGCTCATGTAAATTGGCGGGGACTCCATAGGAGTTTCCTCAAGATCCCATCAAGGACCTAAAGAAGATTGTCCATACCTGTAAGTCTTGTCAATCCTTTCTACAGGTACCGCCTCTGCAACAGCCAAGGGTAAACCCCAGGGGACTCAAGCCCAATTCCTTATGGCAAACGGATGACACACACTATGCTCCTTTTGGAAAGCTTAAGTATATTTTTGTGTCCATCAACACATTCTCACATACCTGTTGGGCTACCGCTCATACAGGAGAGAAGTCTAAACATGATCAGTCTCATTTTCTCCAGTGCTTTGCTATGTTGGGACTGCCCCAAAGAATTAAAACAGGTAATGGACCATGTTTTGTGAGTAAAAATTTACAAGATTTCTTTTCACTTTGGGGAATTCGACACAATACAGGAATTCCTTACAATCCCTAAGGTCAAGCCATTGTAGAACACAACCATCAAAACCTAAAAATTCAATTACAAAGACAGAAAGGAGGAATAAGCCCCCACCAACTGTTGGGTATGGCCTTATTCGCTGTTAATGTTCTTAATTTTCCAAAAAAATAAGTTGGAATCCTGGTTTCAGAAGCATTGGGGATGACAGGAGCAGAGACCTGAGGTATGGGTAAGATGGAAGGACCATATTATGGGGCAATGCAGAGGCCCATATCTATTGTTAACCATGCGTCAAGGCTTTGGGTGTGTCCACCCTACAGGAGATTCAAACTCCATATGGGTGCCTGCGAACAACCTTAAGTGGGTAGGCCAGGATCTGACTGACTAGCATGATGGTCCATGGACAATAGTTCATGAGACAAAATTCCTCTTTATATCCATCTGAAGTGAAGGACCTAGTTCCTTGACTTCATTGTCAGTCAGCCTCTTTAACAACTGGCTGATTGGCTAAAAGGCACAGGGTCTCAGAAGTATTTCAACTTGTCCTACACAATGACTTGCTTTGTTTCTCTAGATAATGCTTATCTTTAAGTGTCTTTACCAGATAATTCAGTGACAGAGGACCCTTGAAACTGCCACGGATCACTTCCTTATGATTACGGATTCCCCCAGGAATATATGCTTATCTTTAAGTGTCTTTACCAGATAATTCAGCGACAGAGGACCCTTGAAACTGCCATGGCCCACCTCCTCATGACTGCGGACTCTAGGGAGAGGGGGGATTTCCAGGTGCCTTTATAAGCTCTGTAACACCTGCAATAAATGAGCCCCTGCTTGACTAGGCTCCCTGTTGCACCTGAGTGTTCCCGGTATTGGGGGCAGCATGGGCTGGCGAATGGCATGCTTACTCATCCCCAATCATCACTGCACAGGGGTCGCTGGCTCAAACTCCTTGCAACAGGTGACTTTTCAGTGCAAACTATGAAAGCCAGAAGAGCCTGAACTATACTATTTCCAGTTGTAAAAGACCATAGATGCCAACGCAGATTGCTTTACCCAGCCAAAATGTCTGTTATATTCAAAGGGGAAAGAACAATCTTCCATGATATAAATAGGCTGAAAGAATTCATGTCCACAAAAACAGCCCTTCAGAGAGTCTTGAAGCAATGCAAAGAGCTGGGTAACCCATGAAATAAAGTCAGTCTGGCCTTAAAATAAAAATAAAAGGGGGCGATGTGGGGACCTAAAGGCTCCACCTTGCAGAAGTCCAAGAGGAAGTTACTGGGGCATGGCCTGACTTCTTTTAAAAGTCTGAAGGATACTTCCACACTGCTGAGGAGTGCATGATCAGCACATGACCATCCTTAAGATACACCTTGGGGGGGGGAAAAAATGACAGGATTCAATACACATCTTTCATTAATAACTTTAAATGTCAATTGACTGACCTCCCCAGTCAAATGATACAGACTAGTTGAATGGATTAAGAAAAAAAATCTTTTTGTTGTATGCAAGAAACTCATCTCATTTTCAAAGAGAGGCACTACCTTATGGTGAAAGGATGGAAAAAGTATACCAAGTGAATGGTACTAAGAAAAAAGCAGGTGTTTCCATTCTAATATCTGATAAAACAGACTTCAAAACTAATCTGAAGAGATAAAGAGGGCCACTGCATTCTGATCAAAGGAACAATAAACCAAGAAAATATTACATTCATGAACATATATTCATCAAACTCGGTGCACCCAACTTCATATAAACAGTACTACAGGTCTTTAAGACCCAGACTAATCCCAACTCATTAGTAGTAGGGGACTTCAATGCCCCAATGCCTCCATTAGATAGGTCAACAGGACAGAGAAGAAACAGAGAGACATATGAATTAAATGATACCATACATCAAATGGACCTAACAGACATCTACTGAATATTCCACCCAAGCACAAAAGAATATAACTGAGTCCAGGGCCTGAGGGGTGAAGGTACCAGTGGCAGAAGAAATGACTGTACCAGAAACCACAGTTACAGTTATAGTAGAGGCTGTTGACTGACCCACTCAGGAGAGGTCAACCAGAATATCTTCTTTTTCTTCTCTTCAGAAAAAGCAGCCTCCCAGTACCTTTATTTATACTTAGAAAGCTTACAATAACAATAAAGCATCAGACCATAAATCAAAACATAAGTTTGCACAATATTTCTCAGTGCACAATGTTTTTCAGTCATCACAGTAAAAGGAAAGTAAAAAGTACAAAGTTCAATGATTAACCCCTTCTTAACATAGCCAAGCAATGTCTTTATTGCATTCTTTATATGTAGCCTTTCAG
>NW_008331833.1:5668-7410 GCF_000622305.1 Nannospalax galili | reverse complement strand
AGAAAAACTGGAAGCATTCCCATTGAAATCAGGAACCAGACAAGGCTGTCCACTTTCCCCACTTCTGTTTATCATAGTACTTGAAACTCTTGTAAGAACAATAAGACAAGAGATGGAAATTAAAGGAATAATAATTGGAATAGAAGAGACCAAAAGAGATCAAATTATCCATTTTTGCAGATGATGTGATATTATATCTAAGAGATGCCAAGAATTCCACCAAAAAACTCCTAGAACTCTTAACACATTCAGTAAAGTGTCAGGTTACAAAATTAATCTACAAAAGTAAGTAGCCTTTCTATATAACAATAACAAGAAATCAGAGAAAGAGTATATGGAAACACTCCCCTTCACAATAGCTGGCAAAAAAAATAAAATATCTCGGAATAAACCTGACTAAAGACATTAAAGACATGTACAATGAAAATTTTAAATCTTTAAAGAAAGAGGTTGCGGAAGACATCAGAAGATGTAAGGACCTTGCATGCTCATATCAAAATCCCCAAAACATTTTTCACAGCATTAGAAAAAACATCCTAAGATTCATATGGAAGCAAAAAAGACCTCAGATATCCAAAGCAACTCTGAGCACTAAGAGCAATGCTGGGGTAATTACTATGCCAGATTCTAACCTGTATTACAGAGCTATAGTCATAAAAGCAACATGGTACTGGCACAAAAATAGACCCAACAATCAATGGAACAAAACTGAAAACCCAAATATGGGTACATTCAATTTAGCCACGTGACATTTGACAAAGGTGTCAAGAACATTCACTGGTGGAAAGACAGTATGCTCAGCAAATGGTTTTGGAAAAACTGGATCTCCACCTGCAGAAGAATGAAACTAAACCTGTATCTTTCACCTTGCACAAAAGTCAGTTTCAAATGGATCAAAGACCTCAATGTGACCCTGAAACTCTGAAACTATTAGAAGAAAACATTGGCAATAACCTACAGGATACAGGTGTAGGAAAGGATTTACTAAACTGGACATCAACTTCCCAGGAAACAAGGTCAAGAATCAAGAAATGGGACCTCATTAAACTAAAAAGTTTATGTACATAAAAAGAGGCAAACAAGGAAGTGAAGAGAAAACCCACAGAATGGTAGAAAATATTCACCAGCAACATATCTGAAAGACGTTTAATCTCCAGAATATATAATGAAGTCAAAAAACAAAGAATCAAGAAAGGAAGTATGAAGAAATAAAGATGGCTAAGAAGCATCTTAAAAGGTGTTCAATATCGCTAGTAATTAGGGAAATGCAAATTAAATCCAATTTAAGATTTCATCTTACCCCAGTCAGACTTGTTAAGATCAAGAGAACAAATGATACCAAATGTTGGCAAGGATGTGGGGAAAGGGGAACACTCATTCACTCCTCATGGGATTGCAAACTAGTTCAACCCCTATGGAAAGCAGTATGTAGAAATCTTAAAAACTACAAATGTACCTACCATTTGACTCAGTTATACCACTCCTTGGCATACATCCAAAGAACTCATCCTATTGCAGATACACTTGTACATACATGTTTGTTGCCGCTCTTTTCACAGTAGCTAAGAGATGGAAGTAACCTAAATGTCCTTCAACTGATGAGTGGATAATGAAAATGTGGTTCATTTATATGATGGAATTTTACTCAGCAGTAAAGAAAGATGAAATCATGAAATTTTCAGGTAAATATATGGAACTAGAAACTGTTATACTAAGTGAAGTAACACAGACTCAGAAAAAAA
>NW_008331833.1:4673-5578 GCF_000622305.1 Nannospalax galili | reverse complement strand
AGGAACCAGGATAATGAAAAGGAACCAGGGAGGTAAAGGAAAAGATAGAATCTAAAGGAGAAGAGTAGAAAACATATGTTAGCAAGGAAGATATGGATAAAAATGGGGTTATTTTCAGGGGAGGTGGGGAGGGCTGGTTATACAATGAACCTAGGGGATAAAAGGAAAGAAGGAGCTCAAGAGAGGTGGGACCATAGCAGAAGGATATTATTAAGGGAGAAATGGGAAAAACGGGGTCACCTTAAATGCAGAAGCCATGTTGTAAGGATTAGAAAATGTGAGAGATAAATAATGCCTAGTCAGGTAAATGGATGGAACTAGAAACTCTTATACTAAGTGAAGTAACACAGACTCAGAAAATCAATGTTTGTTCTCCCTCATATGTGGAACCTAGCACCAAATCCTTATAGGTGAGTATGTATTGAGACATAAACAACAAATTATACATACAGTCAGATCAAAGAATGTAATGTATGTCTGGGCAAACTTTATCTGACAGTGTTTTGTCTTTGCCCAATTTCTATCTGCATGGCACATTGATACAGGAACCAGGATAATGAAAAGGAACCAGGGAGGTAAAGGAAAAGATAGAATCTAAAGGAGAAGAGTAGAAAACATATGTTAGCAAGGAAGATATGGATAAAAATGGGGTTATTTTCAGGGGAGGTGGGGAGGGCTGGTTATACAATGAACCTAGGGGATAAAAGGAAAGAAGGAGCTCAAGAGAGGTGGGACCATAGCAGAAGGATATTATTAAGGGAGAAATGGGAAAAACGGGGTCACCTTAAATGTGGAAGCCATGTTGGAAGGATTAGATAATGTGAGAGATAAATAATTCCTAGCCAGTTTTAGACAACCAGAGGGAACCATATTAGGCCAACAACCTACTGACAAATTATACATAC
>NW_008331833.1:3242-4365 GCF_000622305.1 Nannospalax galili | reverse complement strand
CTTTGCCCAATTTCTATCTGCATGGCACATGGTAATTAAAAGTACCAGACTGATGGAACTATCCTTCTTGTATGTTTAACAGATATATTATGAGGCCTATACTAATTTGGGCAGAGGGACATAAAGGATTGTTTTTGCGCCTTTCCCTCCCAGGTAGACTAAGTTCCAGTGGACTATGAGCATCTCTCAAAATGTCCTGTAACTATGGTGAGTCACCTCTCCTCTTGATCAAGGAGGCCATGGAGACCCCCAACAGATGGACTTGAACCAGTGTCCAGTCTACAAAGAGGAAGGTGAACACAGAGGAAAATTTCCTCCATGCTTCCAAGCAAAGTCAGCCATGATTGAGCAGGACCTTTGAGTTATTTTCACATAGACGGAACTGGTAAAAGAATGGAGCCAGTGCCTCCTCTCTATGCTGTGTTACCCCTGAAGAAGAGATCCTCAAATACCTTAAGAGTAAAAATAAATTGTTTTATCTGGATCAATTGTAGGGTATTAAACACCCAAAAAGAAAGTATATCCAATGTTTAATGGGGTCAATATAATTTTTTAAGAGCCCATATGTTTAGATAAAGGCTACATAACAAGAAACAATGCCAGTCAGGAGATAACTTCCTTTGAGTAATTGGCCAGGGTGACCCAAAAGACTCCCAGACAGTAACCCAGCATAGAACCGGGAAGATGAACAGCAGACCCAAATCTTATCTAAAGTAATATTGACAACTGATTGCTGCTAGATGAGGAACAGCTGATCTTCTTACAACAAGTTTCTCTATATGGGCTGACTACATTCAGCAGATGGACAAACACTGGGGAATGGGTGGGGAAGCGGACAACACAGTGGACAGTAACAGGGGTGACAGTAACATGGTCTCCAGTTGGGGGAAAGGGGAAGATATGGGAGGGTTCCATTTGGGAAGTGAGTTTATCAATGAATAAGATTGTTTGGGATGTTGTATAAGATATACACACAAAAAAATCAACAAATAAAAAATGAGTTATTTGAGGAGGAAGCATAAAATTTTATTTCATGTTAATTAGTAGAGGTGATAAACATTACCATGGAAATCTACCTGATGACTTCATATCCATACTCAGGTGCCAAGTATCTGAGTGTAAC
>NW_008331833.1:0-2993 GCF_000622305.1 Nannospalax galili | reverse complement strand
CTTTGTGTGGGAAACAGTATATTTTACAATGAAATGGAGATCTCTTTTAATGGTTAAAAATCATTCAGTTTTATTTCTTAAGGTGTTTATACTGAGTTCAATATTGTGTAATTGTATTAATTCTACTATGAGCCTAAAAATTTACAGCCACTTTTGAAAGAGATATATCTTTGCTCTGGAAATTGTTATTGAATATGTTAAAGCTGTAATGAATTCTTCTTCTAATCATGTGGTTATTACATAAAAAAGAAATCTCAGAAGCTTCATTTTTGGTGTTCATGGAATGGTGTCTATTTACAAACTCTGTTTATTACAGCAGCAAGAGGATTTAAAATATTTTTGGACTCAACATTGAATGTTTCCTAAACATTGCCTCATTTATGAAAACCTTACAGTGCTTCTCTAGCGTTCTCACCCCTTCTGCTTCATGAATAAACATCAGGAAAGAGTTTCTTTGCTATTCTACACATCTGAGAAGAGGACATTGAACAGAGGTCATTCAGGTATGACCTAACATAGCTGGAGTTTTAGACTGGTTATTCTGGCAGATTCAGAAAGGCATCTAGGGAGAGGATTAAGGAGTTCTGAGTTGCCGGTATACCAGGGCTTTGTCAGGAGTGAGAGTGACAGTATAAAATGGAACTGCCTGAGAGAGTATGGTAGCTGAAGCAGAGTCACTCCACACCTGGACAACAGTCCCAGCGGCAGTGGACAGAGTGCACTGTTGCTTGTGGAAGTCCCTTGGACTACTGATAGAATTTGTGCTTTCAGGACTTGAGGAGCACCATGCTCAGCTTCAGTTGCCACCCCTGTGTTGGTTAGAGTCCAGGTGAAGAAACTTCACTAGGTAGGAGCCTCAATCCTTGTTTCCCAAGACATTTATTTCTGTTCATTTCTTGAGGACCCAGCTTGCCAGTGACCTCTGAAATAGGAGCAGTGTGATTTTTCCAAAAGTGTAAAAGCTTTTTCCTGTTGTAGATTTCAATGGGTTCCATTGCAAATGAACATTCATTTCTTTTATTTAAACCAGATTTTTTATAATTAAGCATGTGAACATGCCAGTTTTTTTAAATTCAGAAGGACATCATTCTTGATTTTGGAATTTAAGCTCATTTTTAAAAAATCTCTTTTTTTCTAGATGAAAGGTAGGTATTATACATAAGCTGGGATGAGTGAAAGGTGAAGTTTTTTTCCTTAGGGGAAGCCTTAGACTTTGATGAGGAATTTCCCTTAATTTTTAATGCTTTCAAGTATGACAATGTAAAGATGAGTGCTGGGTTAAATTTGAGGCTCAACATGGCATTTAATTTTGCTAAAAGTACATAGAGTCAAATGCACTTTTAAATTCATATCTTTATACATATAGATGAGTGCATCTCTAGGACCTCATCACAAAAGTTTCTTTGTACAGTGGCTAGTGGTTAACAATGAAACTTAAAACTTGTCAAAGTGCAGAGAATATGTGTCTGTGTAGTGCTTAGACACAAATGGGACAATCTAAATCACGTCCCTGCTTTGGGAGCATTGGAGAAGTGCAAACAGATTTTAAAAGCTGGAGGCCTGGAAGGACTGGACTGAAACAGTATCGTTTTCACATGACAGAACTGCTACACTTATGAACTCACAGCAACTGTGCTTGTCTGCATAAAGTCTACACAACACCAAGCAAGTGAACATTCCACACAGAAGGGGAGGGCACATGAGCCCAAATCCCCAGCTGAGGAGCTATTGACAGTTGATGGCTGCTAGGGGAGAGAGTTCAAATTTCTTAAAGATGTGGCCTCCGGTAGGTTCCAGTGGGTGGCCAGACACCAGTGAGTAGAACAAATTGGAATCAGTGGGTTATTAAAAAAAATGACATAAATTTGGAAGTGAGGGGTGGGGACTGGACCTTGGAAAAAATTAGGGGGAGGAACATGGGATGGATATGATCAAAATACATTTTGTGAATGCATAAAATTCTAAAAATCAATACAGTATTATATTAAAAGATAAAACAAAAAACAAATAACAATAATAGAGAAACAAGGAAAGACTGTTTCAAATTGTGCTATGACTGGTCACCCTGATCCAAAATATAAATAAAATCTTATCAGACAAATGCTGAACTAGAAGTCACGTAAATCAACAGTCAAGATTTCCTGACTAGGACCATTAAGAGGCAATATATCCTGATGGGTTTGGCCTCCCTGAGCTTCTAGAGCTCTTTTTGTCTTCTTAATATTGCTTCTGTCTTTGGCCCCACATTACTTAACCATCTGATATGGTTGGTGTTTGCAGATTATAGGCCATTAAACTCCAAATGATATTAGGTAAGAAATATCAAATACTACCATCCACATCAGTACATCTCCCATTACCAAGGTTCAAGTGACTTCTAATCTCTCAACACAAATAGCCAGTGTGCTGAAGTTTACTATCTGACAAGATACTGAGATGCTCACCTCTCATTTATTCAAATAAGAACCCACTCATATGGCCCACAAGATAATACCAAGTAAGTTTCCTTACTGTTAAACTATTATCTAGATACTTTTTGGTCTCAGGATAGTGAATCTTTCTTTTTGGCTCTCTGAATCTGTTTCTCAGAGAATTTGCCTGCTAAGTTTCTGTCTCTTTCACCGGATTTATTCTTTATTGAAATGTGCATATTAATTCCGATCTGGAAAATACTTTTGAACCTGTGTCTTAAGCTCATCATTCTCTCACAAACAAAATGATTAAGATATCCAACAGGGAAATTGAGACTGCAAGAAACAACCAAATGGGAATTTTGGAAATGAAAAAAAATCATTCAACTACACGTAAAGCAACATCAACAGACTAGCCCAATCTGCAAACCATTACTATGATGTACATCTTATAATCATACAAAAGAATTCCAGAGGTCCAATGGACATACAGATTTCCAATATAACATTGCCTTTTGAAAAATGCTAATATCCTCTTAACAAATTTAAAATGTTCATAAATAGTAATACATATATACATAC
>NW_008331832.1:358605-358814 GCF_000622305.1 Nannospalax galili | reverse complement strand
ATTCAGGAGTGTGTTGTTTAATCTCCCTGTGTTCATGTGGTGATTAGGGCTACTTCCGGTGTTCATTGTAAGCTTTTTTACACTGTGGCCTGATAGAATGCATAGAATTATTTCAATCTTTTTGTATATGTCGAGGTTTGTTTTGTGCCCCAGTATATGGTCAATTTTGGAGAAGGTTCTATGGGGTGCTTAGTAGAAATTAAGAAAGA
>NW_008331832.1:357388-358447 GCF_000622305.1 Nannospalax galili | reverse complement strand
GACAGATACTATCTTAAAGTCCTGTAGTATTGTTTTTATGAAGTTGGGTGCACCAGAGTTTGGTGAATATATATTCATGATTGTAATGTCTTCTTGATTTATTGTTCTTTTGATGAGAATGAAGTTGCCCTCTTTATCTCTTCTGATTAGTTTTAGTTCAAAGTCTATTTTGTCACATATTAGAATTGCTATACCTTCTGCTTTCTTAGTATCATTTGTTTGGTATATTTTTTCCCATCCTTTCACTTTAAGATAGTATCTGTCCTTGAAAGTGAGATGAGTTTAACCCCCAAATACTTTTGACATTTTTGGCCTTTGGAACAGAATATGTTTCTAACAGTCCCAAGGACATTTTTACTTTTAGGCAAGCAACTGGTTACTTTTCTTTGGGGTCTTTTTCCCCTAACTGCCTAGCCAATTCCTACCTTCACACCATTCTCTGAAGAGGTTACCCAAATTGCCAATAAGGAATCAGGACCCAGACCCCTCTGGTTTCTTCCATGATGAACAGGGATGCAGGGTGAGGCAACTGGAGTACACCTTCAGTGGGTCTATCTAAAAGACTCCCAAATTGCATAACTCTTATCTCTAAGGGGAAAAGAAAGTTCTTGAGTCCTGAATAGGAGATGTGAAGGAGAAGTGAAGGCAAGAGAAATTAGCATTACAAATTCTAGACAGGGAACTAGAAAAAAGTCAGAACAGGGTAATTTTTCAAATGTTCCTATGAGAGTCCATTGGAGTTTCTTTACAAGGGCTTCCAAAAGCATCCCTATATTGGGTTCTTCTTCATTTTACTTTTGTCTTCCAAGGGTAGACTAGTTGGCTGGGAAGAGTGGCTGGATGCTCAGATGAGGGTCCAGTGACCCTGACTGGCATTCCTTTATGAATGAGCACAACAGTCAACAAGCCCAATTGTGACTATGTTTAGCGATCAGGCTCAGCCGAAGTCTCGATGATGGTAGTTATTTCATGTAGAAGGGACTGCTGTATAGAATCGTCTTATTAAAAAAACCTGGAATTTAAAAGGATTTGGTGCTAGGAGCCACATATGAGGGAGAA
>NW_008331832.1:355589-356947 GCF_000622305.1 Nannospalax galili | reverse complement strand
ATCCTTTATATATCATAACAAACCTACACAGACCTTCCCCACTTGCTTAGGCTTTCTCATTTTTTCTGTCTGTTTTGGAAAATATCTCCATTCCCATATCCTTTTAACATCTTTTACATTCTCATTTTCTTTTTTTAAAAATAATTATGAGTCATAATAGCATTAACAAATAAATTTTCCTTCAGTTGTGAGACTTCTTTCCTGGGGATGCTAAGCAATGCTTATTCCCTTTTAAGTCAAGCCAATGTTTCATTAAAGTTTTACTGGGGAACCAATGAATTTATTGAGCTTATTTACCAAGATAACTGAGGGGTTACTGAGGCATATGTATGAACTGAGGGTATGCACACTGGATAGCCTTTAACCAGCATGGGTCATGCCTTCTCTTCCTAGCCTTCTGCAGATTGTATACTTTATCCCTCCCCAAATCCAGGAGGCCTTGTGTGATTAGGGTCAAAATACATACAGTTGGCTGGGAAGAGTGGCTGAATACTCCAGTAAAGGTCCAGTGACCCTGCTTGGCCATCCTTTAATTAATGAGCACAACCGTCAAGAAGCCCAATTGTGACAATGTTTAGTGATCAGACTCAGCTGAAGTCGTGATGATGGTAGTTATTTCATGCAGAAGGGACTGCTGTATAGCATCATCTTATTAAAAGGACCTGGAATTTAAAAGGATTTGATGCTAGGAGCCATATATGAGGGAGACCATACGTTGTTTGTTTTTCTGAGTCTGTGTTACTTCACTTAGCATAACAGTTTCTAGATCCATCCATTTACCTGCAAATTTCATTATTTCATCTTTCTTTACTGCTGAATAGAACTCCATTGTGTAAATATACCACATTTTTGTTAACCACTCGTCAGTTGAGGGGGACTTAGGTTGCTTCCATCTCTTAGCTATTGTGAAAAGGGCAGCAGCAAATATAGTTGTACAAGTGTCTCTACAATAGAATGAGTCCTTTGGGTATATGCCTAGGAGTGGTATAACTGGATCATATGGTGGGTTCAGTTTTGGTTTCTTAAGAGTTCTCCACACTGTTTTCCATAGAGGCTGCACAAGTTTGCAATCCCACCAGCAGTGAATGAGCATTCCCCTTTCTCCACATCTTCACCAGCATTTGGTATCATTTGTTCTCTCGATCCTATCCAGTCTGATTGGGGTAAGGTGATACCTTAGGGTGATTTTAATTTGCATTTACCTAATTACTAATGCGATGTTGAACACTTTTTGAGATGTTTCTTAGCCATCTTTATTTCTTCCTTTGAGGACTCTCTGTTTAGATCTTTAGCCCATCTTTTAATTGGGTCATTTGGTTTCTCACTTTGTTTTTGTTTTGATTGTTTTGATTTTTGTC
>NW_008331832.1:336683-355391 GCF_000622305.1 Nannospalax galili | reverse complement strand
GGGGATAGTGTACAGCCTTGACTGGTTCCTGGTTTCAATGGGAACACTTCCAGGTTGTCTACATTTAGAAGGATATTGGCATTGGGTTTGTTATGTATGACTTTAATTATGTTGAGGTATGTTCCCTCCAGTCTAATTCCCTTTAGGACTTTGAACATAATCGCATGTTGAATTTTGTCAAAAGCCTTTTCTGCAGCTATTGAGATGACAATGTGGTTTTTGTCTTTGAGTCCACTTATATGATTAATGACTGTCCTAGTTTGTTCTTCATTGCTACGACAAAATACGCTGACCAATACCAACTTGGGGAGGAAAGGGCTTATTCAGCTTACATCTCCCAGTTCATCAGGGAGCCCAGGGTAGGAACTCAGGCCAGGAACCTGGAAGCAGGATCTGGAGCACAGGCCATGGAGGAACACTACTTACTGGCTTGCTCCCCTGGCTCCTGCTCAGCCTGCTTTCTTATGTAACATAGGCCCACCTGCCCAGGGGTGACACCACCAACAGTGGGCTGGGACCTCCCACATCACTCATCGAGAAGATGCCCCTCAGACATGGCCACAGGAATTTCCAATAGAGGAAATTCCCCAGTTGAGGCTCCCTCAACCCAGGTGTGAGAAGTTGACACTAAAGCTATCCAGCACAATTTCGTTTATTGGCTTGCATATATTGAACCATCTCTGCATCTCTGGGATAAAGCCTACTTGATCATAGTGGATGATCTTTTTGATGTGTGTCTGTATGTGATTTGGAAGTATTTTGATGAGACTTTTTGCATCTATGTTCATTAAGGATATGGGTCTATTGTTTTCTATTTTGGTTGTGTCTTTACCAGGTTTGTGTATTAGAGTGATGCTGGCTTCATGGAAGGAATTTGGGCATTCTCCGTCTGTTACTATCGTTTTGAATAATTTAAGTAGTATTGGTTGGAGGTCTTCTTTAAATGCCTGGTAGAATTCTGTTGTAAATGCATTTGGGCCTGGGCTTTTTTTTGGTTGGGAGGCTTTATATTATTGTTTCAATTTCCTTGTATGTTATGGATCTGTTTAAACTGTTGATCTCTTCTTGGTTTAACTTTGGTGGTTTCCATGATTTCAGATATCCATCCATTTCTTTTAGACTTTCAGATTTAGTAGCATATAGGTGTTTAAAATATTCCCTTATAATGGTCTGGATCTTTTGGGTATCTGTTATGATATTTCCCTTTCATCTCTGATTTTGTTGATTTGCATTTGCATTTTCTTTCTTTTGGTTAACTGGGCTAAGGGCCTGTCTGTCTTGTTTAGCTTTTCAAAGAACCAGCTGTTAGATTCATTGATTCTTTGTATTGTTTTCTTTGTTTTTATTTCATTAATTTCTGCTCTGATTTTGTTATTTCTTCTTTTCTGCTGGGTTTGAGTTTTATTTGTCTTGCCTTTCCAGTGCCTTGAGTTGCAGTGTTAAGTCATTTATTTGGGCTCTTTCTAATTTTTTATGTAGGCAATTAGAGCTATAAACAGCTACAAACTGTCCTAGTTTGTTTCTTCATTGCTGTGACAAAACACTCTGACCACTATCAACTTGGGGATGAAAAGGTTTATTTATCTTACATCTCCCAGGTCACGGTTCATCCGGGAGCCCAAGGTAGGAACTCAGGGCAGGAACCTGGAGGCATGAGCTGGAGCACAGACCATGGAGGAATACTGCTTACTGGCTTGCTCCCCTGATCCCTGCTCAGCTTGCTTTCTTATGTAACACAGGCCCACCTGCCCAGGGATGACACCACCCACAGCAGGCTGGGCCCTCCTACATCACTCAACAATCAAGAAGGTGCCCCATGGACATGACCACAGGCCAGTACAATGAAGGCAATTCCCCAATTGAGCCTCCCTCAACCCAGGTATGTCAAGTTGACACTAAAGCTATGCAGCACAGATTGCTTTTAATGTTTCCCAGAGGTTGTGTTGTGTGGTATTGTCCTTTTCGTTGAATTCTAGGAATTTGTTTATTTCTCTCTTAACTTTTCCTTTGATCCACTCATTGTTTAGGAGTTTGTTGTTCAATCACCATGAGTTCGTGTAGTGACTAGGGCTTTATCCAGTGTTGATTTTGAGCTTTATTACTTTGTGGTTGGATAGAATGCATGGAATTATTTCAATGGTTTTGTATTTGTTGAGTTTTGTTTTGTGGCCCAGTATGTGGTCAGTTTTTGATAACGTTCCATGGGGTATGGAGTAGAAAGTGCATTCTTTGGTGTTTGGGTGGAATAATTGAAATATGTCTGTTAGGTCCATTTGATGTATGCTATCATTTAATTCAGACATCTCCCTGTTTATTCTTTGTCCAGTTGACTGTCTAGTGGAGACAGTGGGGTATTAAAGTCCCCTACTATTACTGAGTTGGTATTAATCTGTGCTTAAAGTCCTGTCGTTTTTATGAATTTGGGTGCACCAGAATTTGGTGCATATACGTTAGTTTTTATGAATTTGGGTGCATCAGAGTTTGGTGCATATATGTTAGGATTGTAATATCTTCTTGATTAACTGTTCCTTTGATCAGAATGAAGTGACCCTCCTTATCTCTACTGACTAGTTTTACTTTGAAGTCTATTTTGTCAAATATTAGAATTGCAACCCCTGCTTGTTTCTTAGTGCCATTTGTATGGAATATTCTTTTCTATCCTTTTACTTTAAGGTAGTGCCTGTCCTTGAAGGTGAAATGTGTTTCTTGCAGACAGCAAAGAGATGGATTTTGTTTCTTAATCCATTCACTTAGCCTGTGTCTTTTGACTGGGGAGTTCAGTCCATTGATATTTAAGGTTATTATTGAAAGATGTTGTGCTGGATAGCTTTAGTGTCAATTTGACACACCTGGGTTGAGGGAGCCTCAATTGGGGAATTGTCTCTATTGGACTGGCCTGTGGTCATATCTGAGGGGCATCTTCTTGATGAGTGATGTGGGAGGGCCCAGCCCACTGTGGGTTGTGCCACTGATGGGGAGGTGGGCCTGTCTTGCATAAGAAAGCAGGCTGAGCAGGGGCCAGGGGAGCAAGCCAGTAAGCAGCATTCCTCCACGGCCTGTGCTCCAGCTCCTGCCTCCAGGTTCCTGCCCTCAGTTCCTACCTTGGGCTCCCAGATGAACTGTGACCTGGGATATGTAAGCTAAATAAACCCTTTCCTCCCCAAGTTGGTAGTGGTCAGAATATTTTGTCACAGCAATAAAGAAACAAAGACAGATGTGTATTGGTTGCTGTCAGTTGGATTGCTGTTTGTGTTCTCTGTGTAATTTTGTGTTTCCTAGGTTGAACATTTATTTTCTTTTGTTGCCCCTAGGGTGTAGTTGTTTCTCTCTCTGTTCTCTGTATTGCTTCAAGTATTCTTTGAAGGGCTGGTTTTGTGGACATGTATCCTTTCAGGCTGTTCATGTCACGGAAGGTTTTTCTTTCTCCCTCAACTATAATAGACATTTTTTTCTGGGTATAGTATTCTGGGCTGGCATCTGTTGTCATGTAGAACTGGAAATACCTTGGTCCAGGGTCTTCTGGCTTTCATAGTTTGCATTGATAAGTCAGCTGTAATTCTGATGGGCTTTCCTTTGTATGTGACTTGTTGTTTTTCTTTTGCTGCTTTCAGTATTCTCTCTTTGTTCTGTACATTTAGTGGTTTTACTATGATATGTCATGGGTAATTTCTTTTCTGATCCTGTCTACTTAGTGTTCTATGTGCTTCCTGTATTTGTATGGGGATGTCTTTCCTTAATTTTGGGAAATTCTCTTCTACAATCTTGTTTAAGATCTCGTCAACACCATTAACCTGAAATTCTTCTCCTGCCTCTGTTCCTATGATCTGTAGATTTGTTCTTTTCATGGTGTCCCACATCTCTTGGATATTCCATTCCTGTGTTTTTTAAAATTTTCCATAATCTTTGCTTGAGTGGTCCAATTCTTCAACTTTATCCTCCAGTGTTGATATTCTGTTTTCGTCCAATTCTTCAACTTTACCCTCCAGGGTTGATATTCTGTTTTCCATTTCATTCATTCTAGAGGTGAGGCTTTTCCTTTTTGTTTCAAGTCAGCTTATTGAGTTTTGCACTTCCTTCTTCATTTCTGCCTGAGTTTTCTTCAATATTTCCATCTTTTTTGTGAATTCATTCAGAAGTTTACCGCTCTTATTTTACCTCTTTGATTTGTTTGTGTGTTCTTTAATTTCATTGAATTCCTTGATCATGTTTATGATTGTTCTTTTAAATTAAGTGCTCTGGGTTATCTTTAGGGGGTTTTCTTTGTAGAACTCCTATAGAATTGGTGGAATTTGGTTGGGACATAGTATTTTGGCTTTCCATTTCATTATTCTTTCGTTGTGGTTTTGGCATGTGAATTTCTTTTGTTGTTTATGATTCTGATATGAGAATTAAATTGAAGTATGCTTTTGTTTGTATTATCTGGGTGCCTAGATTCTTTCTTTATTGGTTTTGTAAAGCTGGTTGGTACAGGGTTCAGGTTCTCTCAGGTTTAATTTGGAGGGAACTGATGGCTTCAGATCAGCTATTCAGGAGCACCCACAGAAGCCCAATCCAGGTTTCAGTCAGGTACACTTTGGCTTCCTTCAGCATGTGGAGTCATGACCTGGGTGCTCTCAGGCAGTCCCCTGTTTTCTCAACCCTATGTCAGAGGGAGGCCCGAGGGAGGCCAAAGGGAGGCCAGAACTAAGCACTCTCTGGCGGTCTTCTGAGATCTGATTTGCTACACAGATAGAGGTCCGAACCCATCCTCTCAGGCTGTATGCTAGGATTGCAGCCTTAGCCTACCAAAGCCAGATCTGCCCTGGGGCCTTGGGAGGGGCCTCACAAAACCCTGGGTATGGGCATGGGTATGGTGGAATTAGGGGAAGCTCACCTCCAGGTGGAGGGAGGATCTGGGGGCTCTCAAGCAGTCCTCTGGGTTCTCAGGCCCTCTGCTAGATAGAGGCCAGAGGGAGGCCAGAGCTTGGCACTCTGTGGCGGTCTGCTGAGATCTGAGCAACTACACTGATGGAGGTCCAAATCCACCCTCTCAGGCTGTCTCCATTTTTAGTTGTTTTTTTTTTTTTTTTTCAATTTTATCACTTTTTAAATAGAAACAGAGCAAAGAAGGTTATAAATCAAGACGCTTTTCAAATACATTGGTGGAGACATCAGAGAGGGGTTACAACAAAGCAGAAAATCCTCTGTTCCAGGACTCAGGTGCTGTCTGATGATACAACTTTGGGGTTGGGCGAAGCTAGTGGTCTGCCAACTTAATACATTTCAAAAGGTTTCACTTGATAGTCACAAGGATGTTAGATCAGGCACAAAGATGTGTTAGAAAGAAATGGTTAATAAGGGGGCTAAAGATAGCCCAGGATAGGTCTGGAGAGATGGCCCAGCAGTTAAGAGCACTGGCTGCTCTTGTAGAAGAGCCGGGTTCTCGAATCAGAGCACTTACATGACAGCTAACAACCATCCATAACTCCAGTTCCTACAGATCCAGTGCCCTCTTCTGACCTCTGTAGGCACTGTACGACATGGGTACACTTACATACATGCAGACATAACACTCATACACAGAAAATAAAAATAAAAGAAATTAAAAAATATTTTTTAGAAAAGATTATCTCAGGATAAATTGTAATTAGACTCTGAATCTGAAGCATTCCTGATAGGTAAAAATCTGGGTCCAAATCGGGAGAAAGCACCAGGACACAGACAAGGACTCTGGTGGGATAGAGTTTGTTGGCAGGGAAATAGCACAGGACAGTTCCCCATTCAGGACAGAGGAGCTGTCGGTTTACAGGCTGTTAGCTTGGGGTTTTTATAGGGAGGTTTGGGGGATGCAGAAGGTTGGAAGATATTTTTAAAGTTATGCGGGAGAGAGAGAGAGCCCAGGGTTTATCAGGAGAGAATAGCCTCTGTCAAACTGCACTCTTCCATCAACCAGGATCTGGGTCATGGGATAATGGGTCTGTTTGTCTTCTAAGATTAAAAGGGGAAGCAGGCTGAGCTGAAACAGCTCTTGTAGCAATTGGGTTTCAGGTCAAAGGTGTAGAGAGTCTGTTTATCTTGTCTGCAGATGGTCAGGGTGCTCATTAACTCAGTTCCTCTGTTTTCAGAGGGTGTGTAAAACTGTGAAGCCCCGTTGCATTGGGGAGGGGCTTGCTGTAGATCCAAACCCTAACATTCCAGCCTTTTGTGTTATAGTATAGGGGCACCGTCATCGTCTTGCTGCTGAACATGGTTGATGTGGGGAAGGCTGGATTAGGGATCAGTCAGACAGTGGGGTTTCCACCTCATGCATCTGAACAGGGTCCTTGATGGTTGACAGGTGCTTGTATACATGTGGAGGGAAAGAAAGTAACAGCTGATTAAAATTAGTACGAGTTAGTTGTTGGATTTGGCCCTGAAAATATTTGAAGAGGCAAGGAGCTCATTAACTCAGTTCCTCTGTTTTCAGAGGGTGTGTAAAACTGTGAAGCCCTGTTGCATTGGGGAGGGGCTTGCTGTAGATCCAAACCCTAACGTTCCAGCCTTTTGTGTTATAGGATAGGGGCACCGTCATCGTCTTGCTGCTGAACATGGTTGATGTGGGGAAGGCTGGATTAGGGATCAGTCAGACAGTGGGGTTTCCACCTCATGCATCTGAACAGGGTCCTTGATGGTTGACAGGTGCTTGTATACATGTGGAGGGAAAGAAAGTAACAGCTGATTAAAATTAGTATGAGTTAGTTGTTGGATTTGGCCCTGAAAATATTTGAAGAGGCAAGGAACAATGGTTAGCACCAAAGTAATAGAAATCAGAGGTCTGAGCAAGGGCAGAAGCCAGGGAGTCAGCCCTGTAAAAATACCTCATTGAGGTAGAGTAAGGGCAAAAGCCAGCCAGTCAGTCCTGTAAAAATATCCCATTGAAGTGACTGCTGGTACTGGGAAGTTTTAAGTGAAAGATAAAAATCTTTTAGGGATAAGAGCTCGCAAATACTTTAAACATTTTTGGCCTTTGGAACAGATTACATTGCTTAAAAGGCCCAAGGACAATTTGACTTTTAGCCAAGAAAGAAACTGGCTACTTTTCTTTGGAGTCTTTAACCCTAACTCCTAGCCAATTTCTATGTCCTATTCTTATCACACCACCTTCTGAGGAGATTTAGCCAAATTTCCAATAGGGAATCAGGACACAGACTTCTCTGGCTTCTTCCATGCTGAACAGGGATGCAGGGTGAGGCAATTGGGGTGCCCCCTTCAGTGGGTCTCTCTAAAAGACTCCCAAAATTGCATAACTCTTACCTATAGGGAGAAAAAAAAGTCCTTGACTGGTGCCTAGGAGATATGAAGGAGAAGTAAAGGCAAAAATAGTTGTAGTATCACAAGTTCTAGACAGGGAACCAAAAAAAAAGTCAGAACAGGGCAGATTTCAAACGTTCAAATTAATGTCCATTGGAAGTTTTTGATGAGGGCTTCCAAAAGCATCCATCATTCAGATTTTCCTTTTGTCTGTCAAAGCTGGCTGGCTATTTCCAGAATTGACAGAAAAAATGAGAAAGCCTAAGCAAGTGAGGAAGATCTGTGTAGGTTTGTTATGATTTATCAAGAATGAGACAAAGATAATACATAGATAATCTTAAATTTTCTAAGGTCATAGCTTAGTCAACTAGTTTAAGGATGTCTAGTCAAGGTTTATTTAAGAATGTTGCCCAAGCTTTATCCACATAGCATATGGTAATTAGAAGTACCAGATTGGTGTAACTAACCTTCTTGGGTATTTAATAGCCAGACTTTGAGGCCTATACTAATCTGGTCAGAGGGACTTAAAGGACAGTTTCTGCCCCTTGCCCTCCAAGGTCGATTAAGTTCCAGGGGACTATGGAGCATCTCTTGAAATGTACTGTAACTGGTGAGTCACCTGTCCTCTTGTTCAGGGAGGACATCGAGACCTCAGAAGATGGACTTGAACCAATGTCCAATCTACAAAGAGGAGGATCAACACAGAGGAATTATTTCCTTCATGCTTCTAAGTGAAGCCGGGCATGGTCAAACAGGACTTTCAACTTATCGTCACATAGATGGAACTGGTAGAAGAAAAGAGAGGAGCCAGGGGCTCCTCCCAAACCCATGTGACTCCTGAGGAACAAATCCTCAAACAACCTTATGAATAAAAATAAATTGGTTTATTTGGGCCAACAATATGGTCTTAAACACCCAAAAGGAAAGTATAACCAAAAATTAAAGTCATCAGTACTTTAAGAGTTCAGGGATTACACATCCCAGACATTAGACTTAAAGTTCTTATAAAATGTTATTTAGACAATTATCTCTTATTAATGATTTGTTCCTAATAAGACAATGCTACTCAGATGTAAGACTTCAAATCTTGGTCTGCAATACTGTAGTGCCCACCTGTAGCTAAGGGAGACAATCCACTATTGTTCTAGCCTAAAAATGAAATGATGGCTAAATTTGTTTTCTCTCCCTATCTAGAAGCCTTTGAGAGGGAGATGACACTGATTCTAGCCATTCCAACAGCCATCAAAGTGCCTGAAAACAAATCCGGAGTCCATTTTTACTTTTTTAAGGGTTCTCCACACTGCTTTCCATAGGGGTTGCACAAGTTTGCTATCCCACTAGCAGTGGATGAGTGTTACCCTTTTCCCACATCCTCTCCAACTCTTGGTATCATTTGTTCTCTTGATCTTAGCCAGTCTGACTCAGGTAAGATGAAATCTTAAAGTGGTTTTAATTTGCATTTCCCTAATTACTAATGATGTTGAACACCTTTTAAGATGCTTCTTAGCCATCTTTATTTCTTCTTTTGAGAATTCTCTGTTCAGATCCTTAGCCCATCTTTTAATTGGGTTACTTGATTTCTTGATTCTTTGTTTTTTGAGTTCTTTATATATTCTGGATGTTAAACCTCTATCAGATGTGTTGCTGGTTAACATTTTCTCCCACTCTGTGGGTTTTCTTTTCACTTCTTCGGTTGCTTCTTTTGAGGGATCCAAAGCATTAAATACATACATTAGAAAAGAAGAAAGGCCTGAAAATAGTTATTAAAGTTTCTGTCTTTGGAAAGTTAGAAGAGCAAATTAAATTCAAAGTAAGCAGAAGAAAAGGAGTAATGAATTTGGTATCTCCCAGTTGTTTATGACCCAAATGAATGAATGAGGGAAGAGGTCCATGACCTAATTTACACACATACCACAAAGTGCTGGTGGAATTTTCAGTGTTGAAGATCAGAAAGACATTGACAGTGGAGGTCAGAGCTAGGAGAAAAGAGAGGAAAATATAAATTGAAGAACTGTCAGAAGAGAGGTATCACAAAAAGGACAGCAATTGCGAGATACTCCAAACAAGTGTCTTTATGAGAGGTGTATGAAGACTGCAAGTGCTCCCCAAAGCACCTGCTAGTGGATAAAGCATATTGATAGAAATAGCTGGAAAAGCATGGGTAATATTCAAGAGCAGATTTTACTTAGTAGCTCTTTGAACTTGGGCAGGCTGTTTAATAGTGTCAGACTCAATGTCCCCAACTGAAGACGAAGGATAAAAATACTAAACTAGAAGGTGTATGTGAGGGTTGTATGTGGTTTGAGCTAACTCAGCAGATGATTGTAAGATAAAGGGAGTTTCACAGATGTTAAAGGAGGGGAACATTTCAAGAGTGAAGGACAGCAATATTCCTGAGTGGTTAGGAGAAAAGCTTGAAAATGACCTTGAGTTAGACAGTCTCCTGTGCTCTGGTCACTCAGTCTTATATAACTCTTGATATGTGTTTAGTACAAAAGGCCCTTTTACTATTAATTTGTCATTTAAAGACTATATCTTACAGTCATCAGGTGGATTAAAAGCCTCCTCTAGGAAAATTCTGTATTTCATATTCTTTGCATACCACATTCAGTATTTAATACAAAGATGAACATCAGTGAACTAAGCTTATGCTTTCAGAACTAAGAAAAGAAGATAAAATTAAATGCAAAATAAGCAGAAGAAAAGGCATAATAAATTTGATAGATTTAGTATAGGTTATCTTTAAAATAATTTTGAACATATATAGCTGAACACAAATCCGCATAACAAGCCTATACATCTACAGCTGGTCTGGTATTTTCTGAAGCAATTCACTAGGAATCTCTGTAGGTGTTTGGTGAAGAATCTTACCTTCCTCTACCAAATACCGAACAAATATACCTTATTTTCCTATGTTAATTTCAGGTCTTTAAAATACTAATATTAGCTTAAAAAAATAAAACAACGATGCCAGGTTATGTATACCTACTGCAGTAGCTTTCCAAAGTCACAGTATTTGTGAAAGAAATGAAACAATTTTAGCACGAAGATAAAAGAAAAAAAATGGTGGTGAGGCTATATCATAGCTCATTTTTGTTTTGGGTATTTTCACAAAAATCTTCAAAATCAAATTATTATCTTGAAACACTTTCAGGAACATGTATCCAATTCTGAAAAGCAAAATTTGCCATTATGACACCATAAAATAAATCATTTTCCAAGAAAGAAAAATAAATTTATATTTGATAAAGAATTGAAATAAAGACAGGATTAATCAGAAAGAATCTAAAACAGTCTTCCCTGTGGAAGGTGTGTGGTCTAATGTGGTGATGGTAAGATAAAAAGGATGTCTCTAAGCATAATGGAGACGTATCTATGGACAACAAAATGTAAAACTCAGAAGTCATTTCTAAACAGAGAAAAAAGTCCGTGGACTCAGCTCCGGTTTACAAAGACCTTTCCTGGGACAGAAAGTCACAGACATTCTAGCAAGGTGTTCCATGCCTCACAGAACCTTCCTTCAGGGATTTCATTCTAGTAAGTAAATTAAGTCAAGAAACAATATGTTATCATGGAAGTAATCCTTCCTAAAGATTTGACCCTGATCATCTTGTCTTGAGAAAGACACCAAGCTCTCTTTCCTGGTATTGTCTCCTCTGTAGATTCACAGTAATTAAATCTGATTTATGTAAATTCCGATGCTTTAAAACAAGTCAAACTGAGAGCCTCACCGTTCTAGGGCAAGCACTCTACCTCTGGGCTACCTTGCCTCCACCTTTGTTCTTTTCTTGATATGATTTCTCACCTTGAGATTAGCCGGGATTTTTTTTTCTACCCTTAATTTTATTAGTTGAGATCTATAGTGGTAGAAATTCCATATTGGGGAAAAGTCAGGAGAAAATGACTAAAAAAATGCTACTTAGGAAAGATCGTCTTACTAGCCCCATAAGCACCTTCAACTCAGGCTAAAAAGCTGAACACTGCGTCTCCTAGATTCCCTTGCAGCCAGTGTCCTGGAAGTCACACAGTTTGCACTAACTGAATATGCTTGTGTGAGATTTGGAAGGGAAGACCAGGGAAACTTTCTCCTTTAGTGTAATCACAGTGCCCTGAGGTTTGATAAAATAGATTGCTGAGCATTGTTCAATAATTCAGTAGGTCTAGAGTGCAGTTCAAATTTGTGCGTTTCTAACAATTTTCCAGGTGATGCTCATCCTAGGATTTGATCATTTATTTCCCAGTATCATGGGCATTTGAAGCAGTCTTCTTGGTGGTAGAAGTAACATGGCAGCTGGAGTTTCCTGACTTCAGGATCATATCTACTGAGGAGTCATACTGGGGTCCCTTACCCTAGTCATTCAAAACTTTAAGCATGTAATTTTATGCATTAAATCTCTTTTTGCTTGAGAGAAAATGAGTTCTTTGTTTCCCATATTAAACCATGACTGATACGAAACGATTGGAGTGTCTCCGTATATTCTTAGACTATGGTAGGTGACTTTGCCTAGAACACGCATCCTTAATATCATTATAAACAACTGGAGGAGGAAACAGCCCCACTGCAATTGGATTTATTGTGTGACACTGGTAGTAGTAGTATTTAGACAGGACAAGAGGTATTTTCAACAGTGTGTAGTGTAGAGTGGTTGGCCTGAGACTGAGGGGTTTCCCAGAATGGGGAGCTTTTGATGATAAAACAGGGAGAGAGCCAGGTAAACCTTGAGTCAGAACCCCTACTGTGTTCTTCCCTGGTCAGCATACAGATGTTGAACATACGGAGAGAATTTCTGGCAGATGACAAGAGGAATGATTTGAGAAATTCTTGTAAGGAGGCATTTGAAATTAGAAGAGTGTAATCAAAGCAGTGTTAGTAGGTTCTTTAAGGGGACTGTCTCCTGTAGTGAGGGGGCACTACATGAGAAGCATGAGTTTGGGCTTGGGAGGCCCTGAATTTTGGGGTTTGTTCCCATGTTGCTTATTTACTAGCTGTGTAACCTTGAGTCAGATACTAAAGATAGTTCCCTGTCCATGGGGTGGGTCCAAAATCATACCTGCCTGTGGTGAGGTGTAAATAGACTAGAATCAAAGCTATGAGAACAGTTGTAGAGTTCAGAGTAAGCACCGAAAACACATCAACTGTTCTTTCTTTTGTTGCTAAGAAGATGACATGAAGGGATCAGGGATAAATTCCTGGGCAAGAATATTGCAGAGGAGCTGAAAGAGGATAGAAGTAATGAGGGTGAGAGATGGAGGAGGCATCACTTCTTGTGACTTTTCTGTTTACTTCTCTGCCTTGCGTACTCCCATGTGCCTAAAGAACTTAGTTGAGCAGCATTTTCTATGTTGAAGATGCTGAGGCCATGAATGACTCCCACATTCAACAATGAAAATTTAATTTATGTTAAAATTAAGATGAAGATGTTTATCCTATGTCTCAAGACAGAGGATCTAGAAAGGAAAGGAGACAGTAGGGCATATGTGATATAGAAGCAGGCAGAATACTGGGGATTGAAGGCTTAGGTAGAGATGGGGTCAGCTGGATGGAGGTAAGGGAATAAGGGTAGCTTAATAAAAAATAAGGAGGTATGAAAAAGCCTTATGGAAACTCTCTAGTTTGTAAGCTAATTAAAAAAATTATTTTTTTTAAATGAAGGAGTTTGAACAGAGGTAATCTATATGAATGGATAATGCTGTTTCCAGAAGACATGGGTTAGTAAATGAAAGTTGCAGTGCCAGGTGTGGAATGCTTTCCTGAGTTATTGGTCAGGGAGGCCCCAGATTCCCCTATCCCAATAGGCTATTACTGTTGTTTTTGGTTGCCCACCATAACTGGAAAGTAAGACCCTATTGCTGAATATACCACACACTTCGGTTGCAGGACATAGAGAAATTAATCTGGACCTGACAAGGAAACTCCTCTCCATTGGCTAGCTTTTATTGTGCCAGAAGGAGTTACTGAGGCCATTGGAGGAGAAATGGCATCCGTGCTGTCTTTGGGACATAACACAGCTGTTGTATTCAGGAACCCACAACAGCCATGGCTCCCAGCGCAGTGCAAAATCAACCCAGTCAAAATTCCAGTGTGGATGGGGAGCAGCTGATGAGGTCCCACCCCTTGCTGAGGATATAGTATCAGTTAATGTCTGCTGGGGGAGGGAAAGTCATTTTTAGGGGTGGTAGCTGCTGGTAAAATGTCCATACCCCAGTGGATGGCCCCATTCCCATGTGCATATGGATGGGCAGTATGGACAGTACTAATTAAACTTAGTTGACTATTAAAAATACAAAGAAGAGGACATGAGGAAGGGCAGATGTGAGAGTGAGGGGAAATGGGGAGTATGGATATGATCAATATGTACATTCTTATACATGAGAATGTCAGAGAGTAAAAAAATGTATTAACCATAGGTCTCAATAGAAGAGATGGACCCCAAGTTGAAGAAAATGACCTCAAAATTGAATAATTACAAAAAGAAGTGAAAAGGGTCCGGGAGAAGGAAGAGGAAAGGAGATTGAGGCTTGTACCCAATCATGGGGAGAAGTGAATGTTTCCATCTACAGTTGGGTAGCTGGTAGGGACATTTTAGGTGTCTGTAACCACTTACTCTTACATGGAGAAAGAATTTCATCAAAAGAGTTTCCTGCTCAGTGTTTTGTCCAGGGCGATCTTCACCTCCTTGTTTCTCAGGCTATAGATCAGGGGGTTGAGCATGGGGATCACTGTTGTATAGAACACAGAAGCCACATTCTCCTGGGCCAGGGAACTGGCTGTGGAGGGCTTTAAGTACATGAATGCAGTGGATCCGTAGAACAACCCCACAGCTGCAAAGTGGGAGCTGCAGGTGCTGAAGGCTTTGGACCTGCCCTCAGAGGAGCTGATGCGAAGGATGCTGGACAGGATGAATGCATAGGAAACCAGGACTGTCAAACTGGTGACTACAATGTTGAATCCAGCTAAAAAAAATACAGTCATATCTACATCATAGGTGCTAGAGCAGGAGAGCTTCATGAGGGGGAGGATGTCACAGAAGTAGTGGCTGATGAGGGCCTCACAATAGCGCAGATTTAACACAAGCCCGGTCTCTATCATAGCACCAACAAGTCCTATGGAATAGACCAGAGCCACCAGCAGGGAGCAGAGTGCAGGAGACATGATGATGTTATAAAGCAAGGGTTGGCAGATGGCCACATAGCGGTCATAGGCCATCACTGTGAGCATGTAGCACTCAGCAATGACGAAAAGAAGGAAGAAGTAGAGCTGAGTCATGCATCCCACATAGGAGATGCGGTTTTCTTGGGACACAAAGTTGATGAGCATCTTAGGGGTAATGGCAGAGGAGTAGCAGAGATCCACGAATGACAAGTTGCTGAGGAAGAAGTACATGGGGGTGTGGAGCTGTGTGTTGAGAGAAATCAAGGTGATCATGCCCAGGTTCCCCACCATGGTAACCAGGTAGATCCCCAGGAAGAGGAGGAAGAGGGGCAGCTGGAGCTCTGGCCTGTTCGTTAACCCTCCAAGAATGAATTCTGTCACCGTGGACTGATTTTCTGCAGCCATTGTCTTCTGGTTGGGAGGCCTGTGGGGTGGGAGAGAAGGAACTGGTGAGATGCTGCCCTTGTCCTGCTTGGGGAAGCTGATTTTGTGCATTTGACACTGTTGATCCACCCTGGTTATGGCAGATGCGTTTTTCCCTCAGATCTGCTGTTTGCAGACAGGACGAACAGCTCCGGAGGGTTTCAGAGACCCCAAAGCTCAGAATAATGGGGAAATGATCTGAAGTCCTTACCTGCTTCTTACATGTCCTAGGACTGTGGTTGCGACCAATGCCCCACCTTCATGTTACCTTGTTAATACATGCAAACTGTCAGGTTTCATCCCACAGGTCCCAAATTGGAAAGATGGTGGTGGAAGATAGCGGTCTGTGTTTTCCCAATCTCCCTAGGGATGCTGAAAACTTCCTATACTTCAGCTAATATGTACTGTATTTCATACTTTATAGCTGGAGATGGAATTTGTTTATAGGTGGGATTTCACTGTCATCTGTATAATATCTAAGTATCTAATGGATAGGAATATTATAAATAAACATAAAGGCATGCTAACTACACATCTGTTCTTGAGAGACATGCCAACTTTATATATGAGAGACAGAAAATGGTAACATCAGTACTAAAGTTGACTATAGAACTAACATGGTGTAATTCACATTAAAATTCTTAATCACAAAGTAGGATGAGGTGGCTCACACTTGTAATCTCAGCACTGAGGAAGGTGATAGAAAAGGGTTGTGTTGACTCTGAGGCCAACTTGGATTACAAAGTGAGATCTTGTCTCACAAAATAGAACTAAACAAAATTTCTTTTCAAATGCTGTTCCTATGAAAATGTGACTTATCATTCAGTGGTTTAGTGACTCAGAGGACTTGAGATTCTAAGACTGTCGTTTACCAGTAAAACTTTACTTCCTGGCACTGTCTCGTACTGTATGGCCACCTGGAGCCTTTAGAAAGTACTGATGCCTGGGTTTTAGCCAGATGTTCTGATTTGACTGATCTGTGGGACACATAGTGTTATCCCCAGTCAATGGTACATAAATAGTAATTCATGGGCATCATTATTTTTAGAAATAATATCAAACATGGGGCTGACTATTTCTGATGACAAATTCTGAACATGGTCATGTGTCTAAGGAGCATTCATTCTTGTTGCTGGATAGAATGTCTTTGTGTGGGAGAATGTTATTCTTTCCTAAAACTTAAATTGTCACTTTTTGCTGAAAATTTTGTGTGATGCTGGACAGCTTGCTCATTTCTTTTGGAGATCAATGTCATAAATCCTAAAAGTATCAGGTTAAACATGTATACAGAAGGAGTTCCCAGAAAACTGACATGGCAGACACTGACTTGCTAAAGACTGCTAATTATTGTGGACTTAGCATCAAACATTCCTCTGGCTCGGTGTCATCCTTTGACTCTTGTGAGCTCTAGAGTGCACACCTGCCTCTAGGAAACGAGTGATTGCAGCAGGCTTTGTCCTGGACATCTTAGCATGTGCGTAGTGTGCAGAAAGCAGGAGTGCTGAGTTACAGGTTGCCATTCTTCAGAAAACCAAAACTCTAAAAGTTCCAGAAGTTACCCAAGATAACCCAGCTCTTAAGAGACAGAGCTAGGAATAAGTTACAGAACTGTTGGCTCTCAGTCTATTTTGTTTTTGCTAGACTATGTTGATTTGCTGTAGCTCTTTATATAACCACATTATTTATTATTTGAATAATTACTAATTATATATTATAATTGCTCTATTAGTCTTTTGCATATATGTGAGGGACTTATTGCAAAACTTCATTGTATTTTTAAAATTAAAAGTGCCATACATGCCTTGTACTTATTAGAAAAACAGATGAACAAAAAAAGAATTAAAAAACATAACCAAAAATATATTCTTATATGAAATATTGCACTGATAGAAAATATCTTCCTAATTTTTTCATACAAATGCATTTATTTACATGTGCATAAATAAACATGTATATTTCACACAACTTGTAATCCTCTGTACAGGAATGAAAACTCATTTGATTCCTTTAATGGGTATATATGGCACTATTTCTTTTTCAAAATGTAAGAAGGAATTTAAGATCTTTAGAATGTGAAGACAGGGAACTCCACATTGTTAAGAAAACTTTTCATTTTAAATTATTGGTAATAGGGCATTGAAATTTGTAATGATTAGTTCCGAAGAAGTTGTATACTTTTAAATATGATTTCAATTATTACAAAAGAGAAATTTTTTGTCTGGATAAAAATAGATTAAGAAAATACCCCAGGGTGTGTGTGTGTGTGTGTGTGTGTGTGTGTGTGTGTGTGTATGTGTGTGTGATGGCTCAGTGGGTAAAGTTGCTTGGCAACAGAACTGACAATCTGAATTTGATCCCTGGGACCTACATAATGGAAGGAGAAAACTGACCCCCACAAAGTCTCCTGACCTCAACATCCACACTGTGACACATGCACAAAATAATAAGTTAATAAATAAATACATAAATAAACACATGGAAAAATTAAAAGGAAATCCTGTATTCTTACCCAACTTGCCCACAGAAACAATACAAAATATAGAGTATATACCCCAAACAAACATTCTCATAAAGTGCTTTGATGTATTTAAGACAGAGCAGACATTTTTAGTAAATGCAATAGAAATAAGCACATTATCCTATGATTTATTATTACGACCTCTGAATTTACCAAGCCTGCAGAGTCTCAGGACTGCTGTTGATGAGAACACAACACACATTGAATAAAGCACTTGGAGACGAAGGTAAACAAACATATGGTTGTAAACATCCTAAAGAAATAGGACAAAAAGAAAACTTCCTGGAAGATTTTTCTTAAACACAGTTGTTTCAGTGTGAAATTAAATACCTGTGTTGAAGCAAAATGAAAACTAACCTCCTGGAAACATTAGGGGATATCTGCTCTGTCCTTTAGTTTCAACAATTATCAAATGCTAGAAGGAGATAGTATAGATTTATATGTAGTGCTATGTGTGCTCAAGGGGCCTGGCATACTTCTGAAAAGTGAGCCATGACTGAGGAGATGGGATTGTGTTTGCATAAGCATGTACAGAACATCTAATGGGATGGAATCACTCTGGGGACTGTGGTCCTCTCTAAAGGAGCAATTAGCACCTTGATTTCCATCTTCTCTTGAATCACAGTTTCCCCATCAAGTTTGCTAATTTTTGTTTTATTGGTGGAGGTATCTTGAAGTTATGGAAACTTATATTGTAACAAGAGCTTTGGAATAATTTAGTTATTAAGTTACTATGATCATCACAATCACCATCACCATCATCATCATCCATCATAATCACCATCAACATCATAACTACCCCAGTCACTAGCAAACATCATTTTCAGTTACTGCCATGATGCTTGCTGCTCCTCACTGGTAATTAAACATGATATACCATTATCTCACTTTGAAATGTTTCAGATTTTGAAAACAAATTCAAAGATTTGACTAAAGCAATTGGTATAGTTTAAGTAAAGGAATATTACATTTGTAAAGAACCTCGACTCTGTCTTCCTCTTGCTCCCCCTGTAGACGGAGTGTAGATGCAGAAGAGGAGGCACTTTTGGATGTAGACTTGTAAGAACTCCTATGTGCTTATTCACTTGGGGAATTGGTTCATAACAAAATTTTCACCTCAAGAATACATTCAGTATCATAAGATCTATGTAGATATTCTTACTGAAGGAATTTGTAAAGAACCTCGACTCTGTCTTCCTCTTGCTCCCCCTGTAGACGGAGTGTAGATGCAGAAGAGGAGGCACTTTTGGATGTAGACTTGTAAGAACTCCTATGTGCTTATTCACTTGGGGAATTGGTTCATAACAAAATTTTCACCTCAAGAATACATTCAGTATCATAAGAT
>NW_008331832.1:334680-335037 GCF_000622305.1 Nannospalax galili | reverse complement strand
GAGAACATATGTCGATTTTTTTTTCTGAGATTGGGTTACTTCACTTAGTATAACAGATTCTAGTTCCATCCATTTACCTGCAAATTTCATGATTTCATCTTTCTTTACTGCTGAGTAAAACTCCATCATATAAATCAACCACATTTTCATTATCCACTCGTCAGCTGAGGTACTCTTAGGTTGCTTCCGTCTCTTAGCTATTGTGAAAAGAGCAGCAACAAACATGGATGTACAAGTGTCTCTGCAATAGGATGAGTTCTTTGGGTATATGCCAAGGAGTGGTATAACTGGTTCAAATGGTGGGCTCGTTTGTAGTTTTTAAAGAGTTCTCCACACTGCTTTCCATAAGGGCTGAAC
>NW_008331832.1:333007-333310 GCF_000622305.1 Nannospalax galili | reverse complement strand
TCACACACGTGCAGCGGCCAGGCAGAGTGTAGCTCATAGGCACGTAGCAAGATCATCAGGCTGGCAGCACCTGTTTTGGGGCTCACCATACTTCAGAGTTGGGGTAAACAAGCGGGATTCATGAGCCTTGGCAATCAGCCAAGAGTTGGAGTAAACAGCACGAGGTTTGGCAGCCAGCCAGGGCGCCATCTGGCTGACTCAGCTGTGCTCGCTTCCCACACCAGAGGACCCAAATTCAAATTCTAGTACCCACAACAGATGGTTCATAACCACCTGTAATTCTAGCTTTAGGGTGTTGTTGTT
>NW_008331832.1:316040-332891 GCF_000622305.1 Nannospalax galili | reverse complement strand
GTGTCACATCCAGGATACTAACATTGACTCAATCTGTTGATTTTATTCCTATCTTGCAGTTCACTTTTTACTGGCTTTCATGTTTGTATGATTTGTCCCATTTAATTTTATCAACTAAACATATACATGGATCCATCAGTACATTTAAGATAAAAACTCATACCTGAAAATTTCATAATTTCATATTTCTTTTTTGTATATTTTTATTGAATTTTTATGTATTTCATATAAAACATCTTAATCATCTTTATACCGCCTCTCCTGTCTGCACCCTCCCATGCCTCCCTCACCAGATTTCATGCATTCTGTCACTTATATTAAGGCCTATTGAGTTGTTATTGTTACTAGCTGTCCCTCAGTGCAAATTCATCCTCTGATGTCTAGTTAGCCTATCTAGTCATCCCCTTAAAGATGATCAACAATCCCTCATCTAGCGGTAATCAGCTGCCAGTAGTTCTTGGCTAAGATTGAGGTCTGCTGCCCATTTCCTCAGTTTGATGCTGGGTTTTTGTCTCTTTGAGTTTGCATGGGTCTTAAGCATGTTGACACTATTGCTGTAGATTCATGTGATCAAGCACCTAGGGGCTTGTAAGACTTTGTTTCCATATGGTTATGCACCTCCTCCCCTGACTCTTATAGTCTTTCCACCTGGTCTTCTGCAATGGTCCCTGAGCCCTGCTTTGGTGGAGTTTAATATAGGAGTCCTGTCCAAGGGCCCACACTCTGCAGACTTTTATTCTCTATTCTGTGGCCATTTGTGTCCTTTTGTGTTCATGGTCCTCTATTGCATGAGGGAGCTTCGCTGATGAGAGTTTAGAGATGCATTAGTGTTCTCTCTACCCCTCCTTCCACTATATTCCCTGAACCTTAGGGATAGGATTTCTATTGTAGATGTGTCACAAATTGTCGAGCATTTCACAGACACTTATTCTCTGTGTGTGACCAGTTGTGGAACTCTGTAATGGTCTCTGTTGTAAAAGAGACTTCTTTGATGAGTGGTGACTGGCATACTTGTCTGTAAATATAAGGATCCATATTTAGAACACAATAAGAAATTATATTTGTCTAGGGATATGACAACATTAGGGTTTTCTCTAACATCTATGCCCTCTCCAGCCATGTGTATTTGGCTATGTTTACAGTACCACACATGAGTTCCCTTCCATTGAGAGGGCTTTAAGTCCAATTAGGTAGCTGTTGATTACCCCCAAGGTAAAAGTGCCACTACTGCCCCGATGTAGTTTTCTGTGCTGAACATTTTTGTGGTTATTAAGCCTCAAAGCTGCAGTTGGACCATCTATTGACATTTTCCCTTAGTAGCTTTCATGGTGTCCTCTAAAACTATGAGAGCTAGCCTTCAGGGAGATGGTTTCTAGGTCAGTTCTAGCTCCATTGTTCCAAGTCCTATCCTCAGAGTATGTCCTGTCTTCAGAAATAGGGTCTTACCTTCAAGTCCTGGGAGGCAATCAAGGGCTGTGGCAATAGTCTGTGTAATTTGGGAGTCTCTTGGACTACCCTGGCCAACAACTCAAAGGGAGGTTTTTCCTGTCTGTTACTATTTCTTCTTATATAGCCGTCAACTATATGGACACATAGAGAGATATTGTATGTATAATTTTTCAGTAATTGAACTAATACATTTCCTTCTGGTTTTGTACACCAGCAGGCATTATTACTCCCCCCTCCCGTCTTTCTCTCTCCCTGTCTAACCCTCCCTCCTCCCTCCCCAGTTAATGGACCGCCTCTTTCCCCATTTCATATTCAATTATATCTGTTCTTACAGTTCCTCCCTCTCTTGAGCTCCTTCTTCCCCTTTACCCCATGTTTCCTTTTATAACCCTCTCTCTTTTCCTCCCATTTAAATATCCCCATTTTTCCCATTTCCCCCTTAGTAACACCTGTCTCCTTCTGTTCTCTCTCAGGCTCCTTCTTTCCCTTTACCTCCTTGGTTCCTTTCCATTTTCCTGTCTCCTGAAGTTACATCAGGATATATACTCACATATAAAGATTTGGTGCTAAGATCCACAAATAAGGAGAATATATGTCTGTTTTTCTGAGTCTGTGTTATTTCTCTAAAGGATAACATTTAGTTCCATCCATTTGCCTGTAAATTTTATGATTTCATTTTTCTTTACTGCTTAGAACTCCATTGTGTAAATGTACCACATTTTCATTATCTGCTTGTCAGTTGAGGGATATTTAGACTGCTTCCATCTCTTAGCTATTGTGAAACGAACATCAACAAACATGGATGTACAAGTGTCTCTGCAGTAGCATGAGTCCTTTGGGTGTGTGCCAAGGAGTGCTATAAGCAGATAATATGGTAGGTTAATTTGTAGTTTTAAAAAAAGTTCTTCACACTGCTTTCCAGAGTGGTTGTACAAGTTTGTAATCCCACTAGCAGTGAATGAGTGTTCCCCCTGTCACCATATCCCCTCCAGATCTCTTGATCTTAGGCAGTCTGACTGGGATAAGATGAAATCTAAAAGTGGTTTTAATTTGCATTTCCCTAATTACTAGAGATGTTGAGCACTTTTTAAGGTATTTCTTATCCATCTATATTTCTTCTTTTGAGAACTCTCTGTTCAGGTCCATAGCCTATCTTTTAATTGGGTCATTTTTTTTCTTGAGTCATGGTTTTTTGAGTTCGTTATATATTCTGGATGTTAAACTTCTGTCAGATGTGTTGCTAGTGAAGACTTTTTCCCATTCTGTGGGTTTTCTCTTTTGCTGTAGAGAAGTTTTTTTTTTTTTAGTTTAATGATGTTGTTGAATGTTGACTTTAATTTTAATTCCTGAACAACTAATGTAAGATTTATAAAGTCCTTTTCAACACCTATTTCTTACAGGGTACTGCCTATGTTTTCTTCTAACAGTTTCAGAGTTTCAGGTATCACATTGAGGTCTTTGATCCGTTTGGAGTTGACTTTTGTACAAGGTGAAAAATAAGGGTCTATCTCCATTCTTCTACAGGTGGAAATTCAGTTTTACCAGCACCATTTGTTGAAGATGCTGCCTTTCCTTCAGTGACTGTTCTTGACACCTTTGTAAGATATCAGGTGGCTGATATTGCATGCACTCATGTTTTCATCTTCAATTATATTCCACTGATCTATGTGTTTGTTTTTGTGCCAGTACCATGCTGTTTTTATGACTATAACTCTGTACTTTAGTTTGAGATCTGGTATGGAACTCCCCCAGCATTGCTCTTTGTGCTCAGGATTGTTTTGGCTACCTGGGGTCTTTCGTGATTCCATATAAATTTTAGGATTTAAAAAAAAAAATTCTGTGAAGAATGTCATGGGGATTTTGATTGGGATTGCATTGAATTTATAGATTACTTTTGGTGGGATGGCCATTTCACAATATTAATTTTTCTAATCCATGAGCATGGGAAATCCTTCCATCTCCTGGTATCTTCCTCAATCTTTTACTTCGAAGATTTAAAATTTTCATTGTAGAGATCTGTGGTGGTTTGAATGAGAATGTCCCCCATAGGCTCCATTTGGACATTTTGTCCCCAGTTGTTGGCACTGTTTTGGGAGGTCTTAGAAGGTGTGGCTATGCTGGAGGAAGCATGTCACTGGGGGTGGGCTTAGAGAGTTTTTAAGCCTTGTCAGACCTTGAGTTGCTCTCTTGTTTTCCTGTGCCTGCTTAAAGATGTGAGAGCCTAGTTTCCACTCCTCCTCCAGCCACCTCTGCCACCATGCCTCCCTGCCATGTGGACTCTTGCCCCTTTGGAACCATAAGCTCAAATAAATTCTTCCTTCTATAAACTGCTTTGGTCAGTGTTTCTATCACAGCAACAGAAAAGTAACTGTTACAGACCTTTAATGTCTTCAGTCAAATTTATTCTTAGATATTTTATTTTTTGAGGCTATTGTGAATGGGAGTGTTTCCAGTACTCTGATTGCTTGTAGAAAGGCTACTGATTTTTGTAGATTGATTTTGTTACTTTCCACTTTGCTGAAAGTGTTAACATTTTTTAGAAGTTTTTCTGGTGCAATTGTTGGGATCTCTTACGTATCGTTTCATGTCATCTGCAAATAGGGATAAGCTGACCCCTTCTTTTCCAATTAGTACTTCTTTAATTTACTTCTTTTGTCTTACTGCTCTAGCAAGAGTTTCAAGCACCATAGTGAAAAGAACTGGAGACAGCATACAGCCTTTTCAGGTTCCTGATTTTAATGGGAATGCTTCTGCTGTGTTACTGAATTTACTATCTTGTAAAACAATTGTATATGGGACTGGAGAGATGGCTTAGTGGTTGAGTACAGTTACTGCTCTTCCATAACACCTGAACTCAGATCCCAGAACCCTCATTGGGTGGTTTACAGCCACCTGTAAGTCTAGCTTCAGGGGATCTGATGTCCACTTCCAGCCTCTAAAGTCACCCACATATAGGTGGCACACACACACACACACACACACACACACACACACACACACATAAACAGGTACATATAAAAATGAAAGAATGTTTGAAAAATTGTATAGTGTCACATCTAGGATACTAATGTTGACTTAATCCATTGATTTCATTCATATCTTTTGGTTTAATTTTTACTAGTTTCATGCATGTATAATTTGTTCCATTTGATTTTATCAATGAAACATGTTTATGGATCAATCAGTACAGTTAAGATAAAAGCTCGTACCTGAAAATTTCATAATTTCATATTTATTAAAATATTGTATTTCATAACTGGAAACAATTATCTAGAATGAGGTAACCCAGACCCAGAAAGACAAACACTGTATGCTTTTTCTCATTTGTAGATGTTAGCTTTGAATCTTTAGATATGTGTGTTTCATTTGGAATATTCCTATGTGAGGAAAGTAGTACAGAGCCATGGGGGAGAGGGGTTCTTGGAAAGGAACAGAATTAAAATACAGTGATGTAAAGGGAGAAAGAGAAATGGTGGAATAGGAAAGATTAAAATGGAGGGAGTGAGGGAGGGTAAGGTAAAGGAGGGAGTATGGGGAAGATTAACTCACACTAAAGGCCTTTTGAAAAACCATATGGAAACCTATTACTTTAGAAATTCTTTAAAGCACATACATGTATTAAGAGTTTAAATGGAGCTACCCTATAATGGGGAGACAATATCACAGCTAAATACCTCCTTCTAGCAAATAAAAGCCCTTGTACCAAGAATGTTTGTCAGTAAACCTCATAGATCTCACAACATTGCACGCCATTGCCATTGCTCTGAGTTACCCTCCAGAACTTGACAGTAAGACCCTGTTGCTGAAGACAACAAATAGTTGAGTCATAAAACATGGATAAATCAAGCTAGGACTGACCTGGAATGTTCATTCCTACTGGCTAGCTTTCATACTACTCAAAGGTGCTATACACACCACTGGAGGAAAAAAATAATCATTAGGTTTACCCACTAGTGAACCCTGTGAGTTAAAATAATGACTGTCCTGGTAAGACAAGCCCATTAGTGCAATAATAGTATGAATTTTTATGAGAGCAACCGACACCCTATGATTGCATTTAAGGCCTGCTTCATTAGCTGGAACCCAATCCTGGCACCATTATTTGAGGAAGAACCTATGCTAGCTTAGTCATAGGACATATGGGGAGAACCTACTGCTAATATTCTACTCAGTGGACATAGTATTAAAACAACTTCTAGTGATTTATTGCTATATCCATAGCTTACTACATTTCTCAGTTCTCATCAGAGAAGCTTCTTGCAATAGAAAGCAATCAACACAGAGACACACAACTGGTCAACATGCAGCAAAAAAGAGACTGTGGAGTGCTCAGCTCCAAATGGGACATCCACATCACACCTCTCTCCTCAAAGCTCAGGGATCTTTGCAGAAGAAAGAGTGGAAAGATTGCAATAGCCAGAGTTGATGGATGACTATAAGGAAGTAGTGTGGTTTGGACAACAGGGAAGTTGCATGTATGAACTCACAGCATTTGTGACAGTATGTCCAAGACCTACTCAAGTTCAAGACAGATGAAACCCTGTGTGTGCCTGAGTTCTAACCCCTCGCTGAGGAGCTATCAGTATTTGGTAGCTGCTGGGACAGGAAGAGTTAGTTTTCTTTAATGATGTGACCCTAGGTCATTCACAATCCAGGGCATTTTCCAGGCCAAAGAGTATCTGGGCAACTATACATATTGGACTCAATGGGGGAAAAATGAACACAAAATTGGGTGGGTAGCAAGGTGGGGGTGTACCTGGGGGGAATTGAAGACAGGGAAATACAGTAAAAATACCTTGTATGAAGTTCTCTAGGAATTAATTAAAAAAAAAGATAAAAACACATCTGGTCCCTCAGACCCCCAAAACAATACAGGCTATTGCTATGGTTCTTGGTTGCACACCAGAACTTGATGTTAAGACTCTGTTGTTGAAGACACTACATATGTTGGTCACAGGATATGGAGAATTATTAAATACATTAAAAATATACCATCTTCACTTTCTAATTTACAGTGTTTTGATTTTCTGATATCAAAAGTGACCTCTTATTTCTCTTTAGGATTGTTATAAACTCAATTGATTCAAGCATATTTTGTGTGTTCTAACCCATCACAATTATTTTGCATTTGTTCATTTATTTTTTTGCTAACTTTGGCATTTAGAACTTTCTTCAGTTTCTTTCTGCATACTTTTTGACCCAATTGTAGCAGTCTCTAATGCCTTTCTTGCTATCTGATATGAAATAATGTTATTTTTCTCATGTTGTTCATGCTTTATATTGGAAATAAACTATTTCTCCAGAAACTTGTTTTCTTTTTAATGATAGATGATATTTCAGAAACACACTCAGTCCTAGATGTTCACTGACTCTCATCATTGATGCAAATTTTTTCAAACAGGAGTAACTTAGGACCATATGGCTTCTCCTCCTCCTCAACCTCCTCCTCCCCTCTTCCTTCTTCTCCTCTTCTTCCTCCTCCTCCTCTTCTTCTTCCTCCTCCTCCTTCTTCTGTTTTCTCTTCTTTTTCTCTGTCTCTGTCTTTCCTTATCTCTCCCTTTCTACCTTTTCCTTTAAATGAAAATGTCAAGTAATTTTACTTGTCTTTCTTTCTTTCTTTCTTTCTTTCTTTCTTTCTTTCTCTCTCTCTCCCTTTCTTTCTTTCTTTCTTTCTTTCTTTCTTTCTTTCTTTCTTTCTTTCTTTCTTTCTTTCTTTCTTTCTTTCTTTCTTTCTTTTTGAGACAGGGTCTCACTATCTAGACTAGCCTGGCCTTGATCTCACAGAGACCTGCCTAACTCTGCTTCCTGAGCACTGGGATTAAAGGCCTGCACAATCACACCTGGTGCTAGGCTAAGTTTTGTTGTTCATTTTGGGGCATTTTTGTTTTATCTTGATATCTGCAGTTGTTACTTGTCCATCAATCTTCATTTCAATACTTCTTTTTCTCACCTTTCATTTCTCCCAGTATTAAATGTTGTGTTTATTTCTTTCCTGTTATTCCTTGCTCAGTTTTAAATTTTACTTTTTTTTTATTTCTAATAATTTCCAGAGTTCTATTAACTAATGATTATTCCCAATATTAGATTTTTTAGTGTTTAATATTTTATTTCATTAAAAATAATTTATTGAGAATTTAATACAGGCATATAAGCATATAAGGTGTTTTGATCAAATCCATGCCCACTCCCTTCCCTCCCAACTCCTCCCATATCTCCCCATCACTTTTTTTCTGATAACTTCATGTACTCTTTCTTCTTCTTCTTTTTTTTTATGGGGCTTTTTTGGTACTCTAACATTCCGTTCTCTGAAGAGGTAACCCTAAAATCTTCTGGGGATTAGGTAAGAGATCCCAAATACTTTTGACATTTTTGGCCTTTGGAACGGAGTATATGGCTAAGAGGCCCATATAATATGTTTGGCTCATTTAAAAATAATGTCTGGATCTGGAGAGATAGCTCAATAGTTGAGAGCACTGGCTGTTCTTGCAGAGGACCCAGGTTCAGTTCCCAGCACCCACATGGCAGGTAACATCCATACTTAGCTCCAGTTCCAGGGTTTATGGTGCCCTCTTCTGGCATTTATGGGCATTGCACAACATGAGTGCACTTGTGTACATGCAGGCGAAACACTCATACACATAAAATAAAACAAATAACTAAACAAATAATATAACAAAAAAATTAAAAAGTTAGAGTATTTGTCTTTGATCCTCCTTTTGTGACTTTTTGTATGCTTTCTGTACCTTTACATTTTCATACCACAAATGGTGAATTTTTGATATAAAATGTTTTGATTTTTGGTCAGCAAAGAACAGCAGTGATAGTTTTAATATAAAGGTAGTACAATAAGAGAAGAAACACATACAATGGGAAAACTTTTGAATATCCAAAACACATATATAATAGACTACAGACATAACAAGAAAAGATCAGCATCATCTGAAGGCACAGGACATCCAATCTACAGAAGAGGAAGCTTAAAGTACCACCTAGCACATGAAAAGGTTCTTAAGACGATTACTAAACATAGGAGTGCAAATCAAAACAGTAATATATCTTCTTTCATCTATATGACTGGCAAAATATTAAACGCTGGAAACTGACAGGTGTTAGTGAGGAGGTATACGCAAGACTGTGGCTGTTCTGGAAAATGGGAAGACATTACTTAGGAAACATCAGTTTAAGTATCCACAGGATCCAAATGTGTGTATCCCAAATGCATTGTCTCCCAGAACCACTGGAGGACATGGACAAAACAGTCACTATATTATTCATTATGTTGGTGATGGGAAATAGCATGCAAATTGGTTTCCATCGTTGAGAATGTACATAGATCAATTATGGTGGAGACTTTGCAGCAATAAGGATTGACTGTAGTCTATAAAGCTTGGAGGTGCTTAATGAAAAAATGATAAAATGATAATCAGACATAAAATAGTATTATTGATCAAAGTGCATTGTATGAAATTCTTGAATCAATAAGAATATCAAAAACATTATTCTTTCTGTTCACACAAGTGCAAAGCAACTCCCTCAAAAAAGCACACTGAGAACGAAAGGAAAGCTTATAAATACACTCAGTGGTTTAGAATGTTTATCGAGAAAAAATAACGCACATGGGAGTTGGGAATTGGGGGAAATCCATTTCCAGAAAACCAAAACCAAAAAATTCTGGATGATAAAATATACCTTAACAATTTTTTAAAAACTTTAAGAAAATTATGGGATAAGTAAAAATGATTAGAGAGAAGCATAACATTAAATACATGTACTGGAAAAGAAAGAAAGTCTGAAAATAATTAGCTAGATTTGTTCTGGGACAGAGGAGTTTTCTAAAGTGTGGAGCTTTTGGTGCTAAGGCAGGGGGAAAGCCAGGCCAACCTTTTGAGTCAGATCCCCAAAGTGTACTGCTTCTTCATGATCTTGAAGATGTTACACATAATGGAAAAAAAATGTGGCACATGATAGTAGAGGGGATTTGAGAAATGCTTGTAGGCAGCATTAGAAATTGGAAGAGCCTAATTAGGGCTATGCTAGTTGGCTCTCTAAAGGGATGTCATAGTACAGTGAAGGGAAGCCTGAGAATCTAGAGCTGGGCTTGGGAAGCATTGAGTCTGGAGTGTTAAACCAGTGTTGTTTATTTAACAGCTATGCCACTTTGACCCAGCTTCTGAATCCTTTTTCCATGTTTATGGAGAGGGTAGAAAATAGTATCTGCCTGTGGTGGGGTATAAATGGGCCTGGTTAAAGCCATGAGATGAGTTGCATAGTTCGGAATAAGCACTGAAAACACATTAGCTGTTATTAGTATTGTTACCAAGAAGATAACATGAAGGGATCAGGGATAAATTCCTGGGCAAGAATATTGTAGAGGAGCTGAAAGAGGACAGAAGTAATGAGGGCGAGAGTCAGAGGAGGCATCCCTTCTTGTGACTTTTCAGTTCTTCTAATTGCCTGTGTAAGAATTTAATTGGGTAATATTTTCTGTATTGAAGTTAATAACACCATGAATGAATCTCCAATTAATGGTTGATAATTTATATTAATGAGCAATTAAGATAAAAGTGTCTACACTAGATCTCAGGATAGAGGAAATGGATCTCAAATGGAAGAACAATGATTGGTTAGTTTCACACAGAAATGCGAGAGGAGGGGGGCAGAGAGAAAGGGAGAGAGAGAAAGGGAGAGAGAGAGGAGAGAAGACACAAGCAGAAAGGAGGTTGAGCCATGCAACCAATCATAGAAGTGAATGTTTCCATCTACAGTTGGGGTATCTGGTAGGGACATTTTCAGGTGCCTGTAACCACTTACTCTTACATGGAGAAAGAAGACCAGATTTTCATCAAAAGAGTTTTCTGCTTAGTGTTCTGTCCACGGCAGCCTTCACCTCCTTGTTCCTCAGGCTGTAGATCAGGGGATTAGGCATGGAAATCATTGTGGTATAGACCACAGCAGCCATGTTTTCTTTGGCCAGGGAACTGGCTGTAGAAGGTTTTAAGTACATGAATGCACTCAAACCATAGGACAACCCCACAGCTACAATGTGGGGGCTGCAGGTGCTGAAGGCAATGGACCTGACCTCAGTGGAGCTGATGTGAAGGATGCTGGACAGGATGAATGTATAGGAAACCAGGACTGATAAACTGGTGACTACAATGTTGAATCCAGCTAAAAAAAATACAGTCATACCCACATCATAGATACTAGAGCAGGAGCGCTTCATAAGGGGGACAACATCACAGAAGTAGTGGTTGATGAAGGCCTCACAATAGCACAGGTTTAACATGAGCCCAGTCTCTATCAGCGCCAACAAGTCCTATGGAATAGACCAGAGCCACCAGCAGGGAGCAGAGTACAGGAGACATGATGATGTTGTAAAGCAAAGGTTGGCAGATGGCCACATAGCGGTCATAGGCCATCACTGTGAGCATGTAGCACTCAGCAATGACGAAAAGAAGGAAGAAGTAGAGCTGAGTCATGCATCCCACATAGGAGATGTGGTTTTCTTGGGACACAAAGTTGATGAGCATCTTAGGGGTAATGGCAGAGGAGTAGCAGAGATCCACGAATGACAAGTTGCTGAGGAAGAAGTACATGGGGGTGTGGAGCTGTGTGTTGAGAGAAATCAAGGTGATCATGCCCAGGTTCCCCACCATGGTAACCAGGTAGATCCCCAGGAAGAGGAGGAAGAGGGGCAGCTGGAGCTCTGGCCTGTTCGTTAACCCTCCAAGAATGAATTCTGTCACTGTCGACTGATTTTCTGCAGCCATTGTCTTCTGGTTGGGAGGCCTGTGAGGTGGGAGAGAGGGAGCTGGTGAGAGGTTACTTTTATTCTGCTTGGGGAAACTGGTTTTGTGCATTTGACTCCTGCTGAGCAATCCTGTTTATGACAGAGCATCTTCCCCTCACTGCAGCTGTTTGGTGACAGGAGGGCCAGCCTGGGATGGTTTCAGAGATGTTGAAGTTTAGAGGCATGGCAAAGTTTTAGATTCCTTACCACTGCCCTACCATATTTGATGGACACTTGCATGTAGTAGTGTCCTCAGTAAGTTCTCCCTAGCTAATTATGATTGTTACTATTTTCAGACCACAATACTAAAGCATTGCACTGTACCTCCCTAATGCCACTTATTTATTGTGCATGTGTCTCTGGGAATCCTGCATCATTATTGGTAGTTACATCATTATATTGACATTGTCATCTTTGACGTGTCCTTTAGAAAATTATTTATTATTTTGATTTTTTTGTGTGTATGAGTATATAGCCTGAATGTATGTAAATGCATCCATGTCATATAATGCCTTTGGGGGTCAGAAGAGGGTATCAGATTCCCTGGAACTTGAGAGATGGATGATTGTTAGCCTCCATGTGGGGGGGGGGCTGGGATTTAAACCTGGGTCCTCTGTAAGAGCAGCAAGTGCTTTTATTTTATTCTATTTTTGTTTATTTTATTTAATAATCACAGGATTAGAAGAAACATTTCATTACAGCTTTAACATATTCAGTAACAGTTTCCAGAGCAAGGATACATCTTTTTCAAAAGTGACTGTAGATTTTTAGGTTCACAGTTGAATTAATACAGTTATACAATATTGAACTCAGTATAAACCCTGTAAGACATAAAATTGAATGAGTTTTTACCCTTTAAAGAAGATCTCCATTTCATTTTAAAATATGCTGTTTCCTACATTTTTAATGCTGCTAACACTTAGATGTTTGCACATGTGTCTTTAGTTTCTATGTATCTGATTATCAGTAGTCACAGTTGGTTACAGTTAGATTCTTGGCACCTGAGTATGGATATAAAGTCATCAGGTAGATTTCAATGGTAACATTTATCACCTCTGCCTATTAACATGAAGCAAATTTTTATGCTTCTTCCTCAAGTACGTCTTATTTTTTAATTTGTTGATTTTTTTACGTGTATATCATACAGAACATCCCACACAATCTTATTCATCTATATACCCAATTCCCAAATGGCACCCTCCCCACTGGAGCCCATATACTCTGTCATCCCTGGTACTGTCCAGTGTGTTGTCTGCAACCCCAGCCATTCCCCAGTGCTTGTCCATCAGCTGAAACTAGTCAGCCTACGTAGAGTTCCTTGTTTTAGGAAGGTTAGCTGTTCCTCATCTAGCAGTGATCCATTGTCAATATTCCTTTATATAAGATTGGGGTCTGCTGTTCATTTTCCCAGTTCTATGCTGGGTTACTGTCTGGGAGTCTTTGGGGCCACCCTGGCCAATACCTCAAAGGACGGTCTCTTGTCTGGTATTGTTTCTTGTTATGTAGCCTTTACCTATACCTATGGACTCTTAAAAAATTATATTGACCCCATTAATCTTTGGTTATACTTTCCTTTTGGCTGTTTAAGGTCCTACAATTGGCCCAGACAAACCAATTTATTTTTACTCTTAAGGTCGTTTGAGAATCTGTTCCTCAGGGTTCACATGGACTTGGGGGGAGCCCCTGGCTCCATTCTTTTACCAGTTCCATCTATGGGAAGATAAATCAAAGGTCCTGCTTGACCATGGCTGGCTTTACTTGGAAGCATGGAGGAAACATTTCCTCTGTGGTGACCCTCCTCTTTGTAGACTGGAAACTGGTTCAGGTCCATCTCCATGGCCTCCCTCAACAAGAGGACAGGTAACTCACCACAGTTACAGGACATTTTGAGAGATGCTCATAGTCCCCTGAAACTTAGTCAACCTAGGAGGGCAAGGAGCAAAAACTGTCCTTTATGTCCCTCTGTCCAAATTAGTATAGGCCTCATAATATGGCTGTTAAACATCCAAGAAGGTCAGTTCCACCGGTCCGGTACTTTTAATTACCATGTGCCATGTAGATAAAGCTTGGGCAAAGACCAAATGCTCTCAGATAAACCTTGCCTAGACATATATTACATTCTTTGATCTGGTTGTATGTATAATTTGTCAGTAGGTTGTTGGACTAATATGATTCCCTCTGGTTTTTTAAAACTAGCTAGGCATTATATATCTCTTGCATTGTCTAACCCTTCCACTATGATTTCCCCATTTAAGGTGTTCCGTTTTTTTCCATTTCTCCCTTAATAATACCCTTCTCCTATGGTCCCACATCTCTTGAGCTCCTTCTTTCCCTTTATTCCCTAGGTTCCTTGTGTAACCTTCCCTTCCCATTCCCCTTAAAATAACCCAATTTTTATCCATATCTCCCTTACTAACACCTATTTCCTACTGTTCTTTTCCTTCAGATTCTTTCTTTTCCTTTACCTCCCTGGTTCCTTTTTATTATCCTGGTTCCTGTAGTTATATCTGGATACAGACTCACTTATAAGGATTTGGTGCTAGGATCCACATGTGAGGGAAAACATATATTGTGTTTTTTTTTCTTCTGAGTCTGTGTTGCTTCACTTAGTATAACAGTTTCTTGTTCCATCCATTTACCTGCAAATCTCATGATTTCATCTTTCTTTACTACTGAGTAAAACTCCAATGAACCACATTTTTATTATCCATGCTTCAGTTGAGGAGCACTTAGGTTGCTTCCATCTCTTAGCTATTGTTAAAAGAGCAGCAACAAACATGGATATACAAGTGTTTCTGCAATAGGATGAATTCATTGGGTATATGCCAAACAGTGGTATAGCTGGGTCAAATGGTAGGTTCATTTGCAGTTTTTTAAGAGTTCTTCACACTGCTTTCCATAGGGGTTGAACAAGTTTGCAGTCTCACCAGCAGTGGATGAGGGTTCCCATTTCCCCACATCCTCTCCAACGTTTGATATCATTTGTTCTCTTGATCTTAGTCAGTCTGGTTGGGGTAAGATGAAATCTTAAAGTGTTTTTAATTTGCATTTCCCTACTCACTAAGGATGTTGAAAACTTTTAAAGATATGTCTTAGCTGTCTTTATTTCTTCTTTCAAGAACTCCCCGTTCAGATCCTTAGCCCATATTTTAATTGGGTTACTTGCTTTCTTCTTTGTTTTTTGAGTTCTTTATATATTCTAGATGTTAAACCTGTCAGACGTGTCACCAGTAACCTCTGTCAGATGTGTTGCTGGTGAAGATTTTCTCCCATTCTGTGGGTTTTGTCTTCACTTCCTTGGTTGTTTCTTTTGATGTACAGAAGCTTTTTAGTTTAATGAGGTCCCATTTCTTGATTTTTGACCTTGTTTCCTGGGTAGTTGATGTCCTCTTTAGAAAATCCTTTCCTACACTTATGTCTTGTAGGTTATTGGCAATATTTTCTTCTAACAGTTTCAGAGTTTCAGGCCTCATATTGAAGTCTTTGATCAATTTGGAGTTGAGTTTTGTGCAAGGTGAAAGATAGGGGTTTAGTTTCATTCTTCTACAAGTGGAGATCCAGTTTTGCCAGCACCAGTGAATGTTCTTGGCCCCTTTGTCAAATATCAGGTGGCTGAAATTGCATTTACTCATATTTGCATCTTCAGTTCTATTCCATTCAGCTATGGGTTTATTTTTGTGCCAGTACCATGTGGTTTTTATGACTATACCTCTGTAATACAGTTTAGTATCTGGTATAGTAATGCCCCCTGGCATTGCTCTTAGTGCTCAGGGTTGCTTTGGCTATCCAAGGTCTTTTGTGCTTCCATATGAATCTTAGAATGTTTTTTTTCCCAATTCTGTGAAAAATGTCATGGGGATTTTGATTGGCATTGCATTGAATCTATAAATGGCTTTTGGTAGGATGGTGATTTTCACAATATTAATTCTTCCAATCCATGAGCATGGGAGGTCCTTCCATCTTCTGATGTCTTCCTCAATCTCTTTCTTTAAAGATTTGAAATTTTCATTGTAGAGCTCTTTAATGTCTTTGATCAGGTTTATTCCATGATATTTCATTTTTTTTTGTGGCTATTGTGAATGGGAGGATTTCCCTGTGCTCTTTCTCTGACTGCTTGTCAATGGTATATAGAAAGGCTATAGACTTTTGTAGGTTATTTTTGTAACTTGCCACTTTACTAAATGTGTTAATAATTTCTAGGAGTTTGCGTGTGGAATTTTTGGCGTCCCTTAGATATATTATCATATCATCTGCAAAAAGTGCAAAAAGAGATAATTTGATCTCTGCTTTTCCAATTATTACTCATTTTCTTATTGCTCTTGCAAGAGTTTCAAGCACTATGTTAAAGGGAAGTGGAGATAGTGGACAGCCTTGTCTGGTTCCTGATTTCAATGGGAATGCTTCCAGTTTTTCTCCATTTAGAATGATGTTGGCTGTGGGTTTGTTATATATCACTTTAATTATGTTGAGGTATGTTACCTCCAGTTCAATTCTCTCTAGGACTTTGAACATAAATGCATGCTGAATTTTATCAAAGTCCTCTCTGCATCTATTGAGATGACCATGTGGTTCTTGTGTTTGAGCCCATTTATATGATTTATGACGTTTACTGACATATGTGTATGGAACCATCCCTGCATCTCTGGGATAAAGCCAACTTGATCATGGTGGATGATGTTTTTGATGTGTGTCTGTACGCGATTTGCAATTTTTTTTTGAGAATTTTCACATTTATGTTCATTAAGGATATGGGTCTATAGTTTTCTTTTTTGGTTGTGTCTTTACCTGGCTTTAGTATTAGAGTGATGCTGGCTTCATAGAAGGAATTTGGAAGTTCTCCCTTCATTTCTATCTTTTTGAATAAATTAAGTAGTATTGGACATAGAGCTTCTTTAAATGTCTGGTATACTTCTGCTGTAAATCCATCTGGTCCTGGTTTTTTTTTTAAGTCGGGAGGTTTGTATTACTGTTTCATTTTCCTTATGTGTTATGGGTCTGTTTAAGATGTTAATCTCTTCTTGGTTTAGTTTTGGTGGTTCCCATGCTTTTAAGTATCCATCCATTTCTTTTAAGTTTTCAAATTTAGTAGCATGAAGGTTTTTAAAGTATTCCTTTATAATGTTCTGGATCTCTTTGGTGTCTAATGTGATGTTTCCCTTTTATCTCCGATTTCTTTGATTTGGAGGTGCTCTTTCTTTCTTTTGGTTAACTGGGCTAGTGGTCTATCAATCTTGTTTATCTTCTCAAAGAACCAACTCTTGGATTCATTGATTCTTTGTATTATTTTCTTTGTTTCTATTTCATTGATTTCTGCTCTGATTTTTGTTATTTCTTCTTGTCTGCTGGGCTTGGGTTTCATTTATTGTTGCTTTTCAAGTGTCTTGAGTTGCAATGTAAAGTCAATTATTTGTGTTCTTTCCAATTTTTTAATGTAGGCACTTATTACTGCTTTCTGTGTGTCCCAGAGGTTTTGTTGTATTGTATTGTCCTTTTCATTTAGTTCCAGTAATACTTTTATTTATTTCTTAATTTCTTTTTTGACCCATTCATCATTCCGGAGTGTGTTGTTTAATCTCTATGTGTTCATGTGATTACTGGTGTTTCTTCAAGGG
>NW_008331832.1:305073-315930 GCF_000622305.1 Nannospalax galili | reverse complement strand
ATATAGTATTGTTTAATTCAGATGTCTCTCTGTTAATTCTCTGTCCTGTTTGACCTATCTAATGGTGACAATGGGGTATTGAAGTCCCCTGCTATTAAAAAGTTGGGATTAATCTGGGTTTTAAAGTCCTGTAGTACTGTTTTTATGAAGTTGGGTGCACCATAATTTGGTGAATTATGTTAATGGTTGTAATATCTTCTTGGTTTATTGATCCTTTGATCAGAATGAAGTGGCCTTCTTTATCTCTTCTGATTAGTTTTAGTTTAAAGTTGATTTTATCAGATATTAGAATTGGAATGCCTACTTTTTTCTTAGTACCATTTGCTTGGTATATTTTTTCCCATCCTTTCACCTTAAGGTAGTGCCTGTCCTTGAAAGTGAGATGAATTTCTTGGAGACAACAAAAAAATGGGTTTTGTTTCTTAATCCATTTCAACTAGTCTGTATCTTTTGACTGGGGAGTTCAGTCCATTAATATTTAAAGTTATTAATGAAAGATGTGTATTGAATCCTGTCATTTTTATTTCTGTTCACAATCTTGGTGTAGCTGTGCATTTCCACAGTTATACTTTCATTGAATTTCTTTCTGTAACCCCTTGTGTATAGTCATTCCTTCAGCTCTTTTTATTACATCAAGAACTCTCTGAAGGGCTGGTTTTGTGGATATGAATTCTTTTAGCCTATTTATTTCATGGAAGATTTTTCTGTCCCCTTTAAGTATGATAGACATTTTGGCTAGGTAGAGCAATCTAGGTGGGCGTCTATGGTCATTTAGAGCTGGGAATACTTTGGTCCAAGCTCTTCTGGCTTTCATAGTTTGCACTGAAAAGCCAGCTGTGATCCTGATAATCTTTGTATGTGATTTGCTGTTTTTCTTTTGCAGCTTTCTGTATTGTCTCTTTGTTCTGAACGTTTAGTGTTTTTGCTGTGATGTGCTGTGGAGAGTTTCTTTTCTGGTCCTGTCTATTTGGTGTTCTATATGCTTCTTGTATTTGTATGGGCATGTCTTTTTTTAATTTTGGGAAATTTTCTTCTACAATCCTGTTGAAGATCTGTTCCATACCATTATCTTGAGATTTTTCTCCTTCCTGTATGCCTATGATTCATAAGTTTTGTTTTTTATGATGTCACACAATTCTTGCATATTCCATTCTTTTATGTTTGGAGCTATTTTGAGACAGGGTCCCCTGTAGCCTAAGCTGGCCTGGAACTCAGTATGTAGACCAGGCTGGACTTGAACTCACAGAGATCTGCCTGCCTCTTCCTCCCATGTGCTGGGATTAAAGGCGTGCACCAGCACACCTGGCACAAAATAATTTTTATTTAAATTACAATAAAGTAAAATTATTGCATATCCATCTTTATCCATTATCTATGTGAAAATATTATAAGAAACATAAAATCTACCATTAGTAACCATTATCATAGATCAGAATGTTTACAAAGTAAAAAAAGTATTATTTACCCAATGCAGCAAAAGTGGTATGTAGAAGAAACTCAGAAAGCCTAGATTTAATTTTTTTGCTTGTATAGTCTTCTTCTGCAGCTTTGACTCCTTTTCTTTCAAAATTTTGAGACAGGATTTCAGTCTGTAGCCCAGACTGGCCTTCAACTCACAACAATCTGTCAACCAGGCCCAGCTTAATCTTCAGTTACATAAAAGACTAACTAGACTCACACATTTCTTACGGGGTTTGATAGGTAGTAACCAGTATAATCCAGTCACCAGAGGCTCAGGATTATTGCTGACTACAGCACACAGAGAACAAGGCATTTTAAAGTGAAGGTCAACCAATGGTCATAAATAACCTGAACTATAAGCAAGAGTTCACAGAAGGAAGATTTTTCTCATTCAGTTTTTAGGCATATAAGTAAATGTCTGTGTTGAGGGAAAATGGAATACTGCCTCCTGGAAACTTCAAAGGGATCCTTTGGTTTTAACAATCAGTAAACATTAGAAGGGCATAGACTTATATCCACCACTAAATTTGCTCAAAGGGCTCAGCATGGTCATGAAAAAATGGATTACTATTTGGAAAGGTGCTATCATTGATTGGGAATTTGGAGTTCTGCTTACATAGGCTTGTGTAGACGGTCTCCTGGGGTTGGAGTCACTGTGGGGACTTGACTCTAAGGGAACAATTAGTGCTTAGTTTTTGCTTTCCCTGGGAATCATGTTTGTTTCCTAGACAGGTTAATTTTTGTTTTATTTGTAGAGGTACCTTGAAGTTTTAGAACATAGAGTCTTATGGGAAGATTAATGATTTAGGACCAAGTACCCTATTTCTCCCCTAATCACCGCCATCATCAACATCACCATCACCATCAGCACTACCAGCATATTCATCTCCATAATTACCCAAGTCATTACCAGCAGCAACATCATCTTAGTGCCATGATGATTGTCATTCAGTAATTAGTCCCACACCCATGAACATATGGGTGGCACTCATTTGACTTAACAAGTTAGAGAGAGAGAAAGAGGGAAAGAGAGAGAGAGGAAAAACTTGAGGCATGCATCCAGTCATGCAGAAAACTGATTATTTTCCATAAGTAGTTGGGTAGTTGGTAGCGACATTTTCAGGTGTCTGTAAGCACTTACTCTTACATGGAGAAAGAAGGCCAATAATTACATCAAGAGTTTTCTGCTCAGTGTTCTGTCCAGGGCAGCCTTCACCTCCTTGTTTCTCAGGCTGTAGATCAGGGGGTTGAGCATGGGGATCACTGTTGTATAGAACACAGAAGCCACATTCTCCTGGGCCAGGGAACTGGCTGTGGAGGGCTTTAAGTACATGAATGCAGTGGATCCGTAGAACAACCCCACAGCTGCAAAGTGGGAGCTGCAGGTGCTGAAGGCTTTGGACCTGCCCTCAGAGGAGCTGATGCGAAGGATGCTGGACAGGATGAATGCATAGGAAACCAGGACTGTCAAACTGGTGACTACAATGTTGAATCCAGCTAAAAAAAATACAGTCATATCTACATCATAGGTGCTAGAGCAGGAGAGCTTCATGAGGGGGAGGATGTCACAGAAGTAATGGCTGATGAGGGCCTCACAATAGTGCAGTTTTAACATGAGTCCAGTCTCTATTGTTGAGCCAATGAACCCCATGGCATAGACCAGAGCCACCAGCAGGGAGCAGAGTACAAGAGACATGATGATGTTGTAAAGCAAGGGTTGGCAGATGGCCACATAGCGGTCATAGGCCATCACTGTGAGCATGTAGCACTCAGCAATGACGAAAAGAAGGAAGAAGTAGAGCTGAGTCATGCATCCCACATAGGAGATGCGGTTTTCTTGGGACACAAAGTTGATGAGCATCTTAGGGGTAATGGCAGAGGAGTAGCAGAGATCCACGAATGACAAGTTGCTGAGGAAGAAGTACATGGGGGTGTGGAGCTGTGTGTTGAGAGAAATCAAGGTGATCATGCCCAGGTTCCCCACCATGGTAACCAGGTAGATCCCCAGGAAGAGGAGGAAGAGGGGCAGCTGGAGCTCTGGCCTGTTCGTTAACCCTCCAAGAATGAATTCTGTCACTGTGGACTGATTTTCTGCAGCCATTGTCTTCTGGTTGGGAGGCCTGTGGGGTGGGAGAGAGGGAGCTGGTGAGAGGTTACTTTTATTCTGCTTGGGGAAACTGGTTTTGTGCATTTGACTCCTGCTGAGCAATCCTGTTTATGACAGAGCATCTTCCCCTCACTGCAGCTGTTTGGTGACAGGAGGGCCAGCCTGGGATGGTTTCAGAGATGTTGAAGTTTAGAGGCATGGCAAAGTTTTAGATTCCTTACCACTGCCCTACCATATTTGATGGACACTTGCATGTAGTAGTGTCCTCAGTAAGTTCTCCCTAGCTAATTATGATTGTTACAATTTTTAGACTATAACACTAAAACATTACACTGTACCTCCCTAGTGCCAGATATTTATTGTTCACATGTCCCTGTGAATCATATATCATTATTGGTAGCTATGACATCCTCGTCTTTGAAGCATCCTTGAGAAAATTATTTATTTTGATTTTTTTTGTGTATGAGTGTATAGCCTGAAGGTATGTAAGTGAATCCATGTCATATAATGCCTGTGGGGGTTAGAAGAGGGTGTTGGATCCCCTGGAACTGGAGATATGGAAGATTGTTAGCCACCATATGGGTTCTGGGGACCGAACCTGGGTCCTCTGCAAGATCAGCCAGTGCTCTTAACTGCTGAACCATCTCTCCCACTCCTGAGGTTTCCTTTTTCTTTTCTTTTTGAGTCAGGTCTTGCTATGCAGTGCAGGCTGGCCTTGAACTCTTTCTATTGATTGCTGAGATTACAGGCATGTGCTATCATGCTCAGCATGAGTTGCATTTCTTAAATTAGAAAATAAATCTCACTGTGGTAACTCTTTCTGTTGTAATTATTAATATCTCTGCAGTGTTCTGTAGTTTGCTTATTCCTTCAAAAGCCAATCCTAGAAACAATTTTGTGAACATTTTTTAATGTGGTGTGTGTGGTGTATGTACATGTGTGTATGCTGGAGTGAGTGCACACGTAGAGTCCAGTAGAGGACATCCAGTGTCTTCTTCTATCTCTCACCACCTTATTTCTTGAGTGAGGGTCTCTCACTGGTCTAGAGCTCACATTTTAGCCTGCTGACTGGCTAGTGATCTTCTATGACCTGCTTCCCCTTCACCACCAGTGCTGGGGTTCCAGCACGTGCTGCCATGCGTGGCTTTATTTGAACTCAGGTCCTCTTTCTTGCCTGGTGAGTGCTCTTACTACTGAAGTATTTCTAGCCCCATACTCTTAAAGTTAGTGGATATGGAGAAAAACATGTGGGTTTAGATCAGTATTTTTATTTTCATTTCACATTTAGAAAAACTGCTGTTCCAGAGCAGGTGCATATTATGAGAGTAAGGCACACAGTAAGTGAGTTCCCAGGTCCTATTAACTTTTGCTGACTCCCTTCTGCTTTCTCCTGGCTATGAACTTCTTTCCTTTCATCTGGCCCGTGGGAGGCCCTATAAATCTGAACACCTGTACTCTAAGAAACGTGTGATTGAGACATGTTTACATTGGACAACTTTACAGTGAACGTTTCACATACTTGGTATGTGAAAATGATGAATGCTGTGATTTTGTTGTTGTTGTTTAAAAATAAAGCAATAAATGCCCAAGTTACTCATAGGTACAGCAGTTAGAAGAGTCAGAACTGGTCCTAAAATTCAGCGGTCCTGATGTTTATTCTATCTTATCTCCGCTAAACTTTTGGTGATTATCTTTGAGTATCACTTTATTGTTATTTAGTAAATAAGTTTACTGTAATTTTGATTATAATTTTTTTGCATTATAAAATCAACATACATGCAGTATAATAAATTAGAAATTTAGCTAAGCAAAAATGTAGTAAACACCACATTTTCTGCTACTTGGAGCCTAACACTGGTATGGACAATTCTTCTAGGTATTTTCTGTGTATAAATGTGTGTGTGTAGTTTTGCATATGATTACATTTTGTTTATTTTGTTTTTGTTTTTGAGCTAGGGTCTTCTTGTAGCCCCAGATGGCCTGGAACTCCCTAGGTAGACCAGGCTGGCCTTGCTCTCACAGAGATTCTCCATGTATGTAGGTGTACCCATGTAATGCAATGCCCAAAGGAACTGAGATGAAAGTGTCTGATACTGTTGGAACTGGAGTTACAAATGGTTGGTACCTACCATGTGGGGGCTGGTAATCGAACCTGTGTCCTCTGTAAGAGCAGACAGTGCTCTTAACCACTGAGCTATCTCTCCAGACCCATGATAACATTTTGTAACCTGATTTTCATGCTTCATTGGATTCCTATTACAATTATAATTTGCATTAACTACCTCTTTATTTTCAAAATCTTAATTAATTAATTTGTGTGTGTGTTTGTGTGTGTGTGTGTGTGTGTGTGTGTGTGTGTATACACATGAGCAGGTGCCACAGTATGTTTGTGGAAGTCAGAGGACAACTTCTGGGAATTAGTTCTCTCTCTCCACCATGTGGGTCCCAGGGATCAAACTCAGGTTGTCTGGACTGGCATCATGAGCCTTTACTTCCCGAGCCATCTTCCTGGCTCCATGTTTCATTTTCTTAGGTGTAAGAGAATCTTTAAAATCCTTGGGATCTGATTTGAATATAAGAACATATGCATTTCACTGGAGTCTTTATTTATTGGATTGCTGATAGAAAGGTATTTAACTTTATACTGACTTGTAGGTACGATTTTATTATTTATTAATATTATTTCTACTTACTACAAAATAATTTTTTGGGGTATTTTGAGACAGGGCCCCCCTGTAGCCTAAGCTGGCCTGGAACTCAGTATGTAGACCAGGCTGGACTTGAACTCACAGAGATCTGCCTGCCTCTGCCTCCCATGTGCTGGGATTAAAGGCATGTGCCACCACGCCTGGCACAAAATAATTTTTATTTAAATTACAATAAAGTAAAATTATTACATATCCATCTTTATCCATTATCTATGTGAAAATATTATAAGAAACATAAAGTCTACCATTAGTAACCATTATCATAGATCAGAATGTTTACAAAATAAAAAAGTAAGTATTATTTACCCAATGCAGCAAAAGTTGTATGTAGAAGAAGCTCAGACAGCCTGTATTTAAGTTTTTCACTTGTATAGTCTTCTTCTGCAGCTTTGACTCCTTTTCTTTCAAAATTTTGAGACAGGATTTCAGTCTGTAGCCCAGACTGGCCTTCAACTTGCAATGATCTGTCCACCGGGCCCAGCTTAATCTTCAATCACATAAAAATACCAACTAGACTCACACATTTCTTATGAGGTATGATGGGTATTAACCAGTATAATCAAGTCACCAGAGACTCAGGATTATTGCTGACTACAGCACACAGAGAACAAGGCATTTTAAAGTGAAGGTCAACTGATGGTCATAAATAACCTGAACTACAAGCAAGAGTTCATAGAAGAAAAAATAAATAGAGCTCACAGAAGGAAGATTTTTCTCATTCAGTTTTTAGGCATATAAATAAGTACCTATTTTAAGGAAAAATGGAATACTGTCTCCTGGAAACTTGAAGGGATGCCTTTGGTTTTAACAATCAGTAAACATTAGAAGGGCATAGACTTATATCCATCACTAAATTTGCTCAAAGGGCCCAGCACGATCATGAAAAAATGGATTGCTGTTTGGAAAGGTGCTATCATTGACTGGGAACTTGGGTTCTGCTTACATAGGCTTGTGTAGACTGTCTCCTGGGGATGGAGTCACTGTGAGGACTTGTCTCTAAGGGAACAGTTAGTGTTTGGTTTTTGCTTTTTCTGGGAACCACGTTTTGTTTCCTAGGTGTTTTGATTCCTTGAAGTTTTGGAACTTAGAACTAATGGGGAGATGAATGATTTAGCATTAAGAGCCCCATTTCTACCATAATCACCACCATCACCATCACCATGACCACTATCACCATATTCATCTCCATAACTATCCAAGTCATTACCAGCATCATCCTTTTGCATGATGATTGTCACTCAGTAATTAGCCCCACACCCATGAACATATGAGTAGCACTCATTTGACTTAGCAATAGAGAGAGAGAGAGAGAGAGAGAGAGAGGAGAGAGAGAGAGAGAAAGAGAGAAAGCAAGAGCAAGAGAGGAGGACATGTGGGATACAGGAAGAGTTGGAGCAGGGAAATGAGTGCATATGATCATATTTCATTTCACAGATACATGAAATTCTCAAGAATAAAGATTATAATAAAAAGGAGTTTTGAAAGCAAATTCCATGATTTGACTGAATAATCAAGAGCAATGGCAATAGCCTGTGTTGTGAAGGAACGCTAACTGGTGAGGGGCTCTCACTTTGTCCTGCTGCTGCACCTGTAGATGGTGTAGAAGGGCAGGCGGCCTGGGACCGTGGGAGGAGGGCACATAGGAACTCTTCAGTGTGGCTTTACTTGGGTAATTTGTTCATAAACAAATTTCTGCTTCATGAACCCATTCTGTACTATAGTATCTACAAAGATATTTTAGCTTAGAATTTTATAAATCAGTCTTTGGAGATGGTTGTAGATTCACACACAGTATTATAAAACAATATGTGGAGGTTCTATACTGTACCCATTGTATGGTATCTGCACCCCCAACACATGGTAACATCTTTTAAGGCAATTTGTCCCATACTAGGATGCTGATATTGACATAATCTATTAATTTTATTCAGTTTCTCTGCTTTACCCACACTCGTCTGCATACTTATTTCTGTGTGGATTATTCAGTGGAATACGTTCTTATACCTACTACCACAGTTAATGTAAACAGGTAGGATCTGTTTTTCTAATTTTAAAGCAATGATTTGGTTTCCTAGTATCCTCCTCAGGTGATTATTCTTCTTTGGTATCATTATAAACTTACTAGTCTAAACATATTTAATGTGGTTCAATCCAGTGCAATTATTATGCTTTTGTTGATCAATTTTTTTTATTAGATTTTATTTTTAATTATGTGCATGTGGATGTGTCTGTGGGTGGCTATGTACAGGTGCATGCAGGTGCCCTTGGAGGCCAGAAGAGAGTATTGGATCCTCTGGAGCTGGAATGGTGGTTGTGAGTATCCTGATATGTGTGCTGGGAATGGCACTTGGCCCTTCACAGCCTCTAAAGTTTCTTATATTTGGTTGCTGGGCTTCTCAGTTTGTCTCTGGACTTAATTATATCGTTATCTCTAATACTTTCCTTGCCATCTGCTATGACAAGATGTTTGGATTATCTCATTGCTTGCATTCTTCAGACTGTAGTCAATCATTTCTCTAAGAAACTTGGTTCTTTCAGTGGGGAAATGACATCTTAGGAATGTAAACCTGGTGCCAGAGAATCTCAGTGCTACTACCTCCATCACTGTTTCCAAGTCTTTTCTGACAGCTAGGAAATTAGACTACAAATTCTCAAAGTCTCTCTCTCTCTCTCTCTCTCTCTCTCTCTCTCCTCTCTCCTCTCTCCTCTCTCCTTTCTGTCTCTGTCTCTCTTGATCTTCTTTCAAATAAAAGAAGTCCAGCAATTTTACTAGAATATGTTTTATTGTTTATTCTGGGACAATTTTCTTCTGGTATTTCCTCTCAATGTGTAACTATTTTTCAAACCCAAGTAAACACATCTTGAAATCTTGTTTTTATCATTTATTATGTTCCCTATGTTGGTTTTCTCTATTGGGATTCTTACTCCATGGCAGTTAGCTCTTTACCCAGTTTCTATATTTGTAATTTTGCCACACATTCTCTCCATTTTCTCTCTCTTTTTTTAAAAATAACTTCTGTGTCCTTTCTGTTTTTATCTGGCCCTTTGCTTTCTTTGATTCTGCTGTTACTGCTCTGCTAAAATAATTCTTGCCAGCTGATTCTCATGGAGAGCTCTGGTTGGCTTGCTTGAAAGTTCACAGCACCAGATATGCAGTAGTTCCTTCAGAACTTATTGTGCTCAGCTTAGATTTCCCCACCATTGGAGTGTGCAAATACTTTTCAGTGTGAGCTGCTATTCTCAAATTATCCCGATGAGATTCTTATGGAATTGTCTGGGCTTTTTAGTTTTAACAAATATCTTGTTGCATCTTTCTGCACAGATGCCAATGTTATGTAGAGTTTTGGTCTTCATCACTCTGCCTCTGGCTAAAGGGTAGTATATCACCTATTTTTGTTAGCGATGCCATCTGTGAAAGTGACTGTATTATTTGATTGTCTTTGTTTATAATGGAGATATGCAGGGAGAATAAGACCCATGGCATCACCTTATCAAAATCCTCCAAAATATCCTAATATTCCACACCAAGGAGAAGGTGACAGCATTAACAACAGAAAGAGACCATTTAAGGCATATATACATGAGGGCCGATATTTTCCCTTTTTAAAGTTTTATGTGTATTGCCTGCATGAATGTAAGGGTACCCGTGCTGGGAAATTCCTGTGGCAGTCAAAAGAGAGTGTTTGATTCCCCTGGAACTGGAGTTACATAATCTAGCATCATTGTTAGACAAATTCTAATATTTCAAATATTAGAAATATTTCAAATATTTCAAACTTAAAATTTATTTAGGAAAACTAGTTTTCTTTCTTTAGTTTATAGTGTGTATGTAGGGGTTATGGTGAGAAGCCTAGGCCATTCATCAAATATCTATAGGTTTCACTGGAGAATTATTCAGAAAAAAACAAGAGTAACTGTTGTGCAGCTGTTTTCCTTTGAATGGAAGAGAAAATCATATCACTTGGGATATTCTTTACTGACAGAGAGAGAGAGAGAGAGAGAGAGAGAGAGAGAGAGAGACTCATTACAAGGCTCAGTTAACTCCTGAAACTTACAAGGTCCCTCCTCAAAGTTATATAACAGTAATAATTGCTGAAGAGAGGAGACTTTGACCAGTGGCTGGGCTGCCTACCAGTAGTTCAGGAAGCTCCAGGGATACAATTTTATGAATCATCCCCTATGCTGGCGTGGGGTTTTGGTGATATAGACATCTCAGAGTCATCTAAGCTCCTATAAGTAACTCATCATCCATACTCCTGCAAGCAACTCCAGTAAACTCACTGGCTCACTAAGCAAGATTTAGGCATATCTTTGGTGCCTTGTCTGTGGTTAATAGATGTTTGTTCATATCTGTCTCTCCAGGAAAAGTCATACAACATTGTACTTGAATTTATGGGTTTCTAATATGGGTATTATCATGTATATTAGAATTTAAGTTGATTTTATGCAATAGAAAGTTAAAGCACAACAATGCTTCCTGGTTTTATTTAGATACTGGTTGTATTAGTGTTTATAATAGTTATGGGTTACAGACTTTTCCTGGGTGGAGCTTTCTATCTGGTTGGAACTTACAGACTTATC
>NW_008331832.1:298478-305052 GCF_000622305.1 Nannospalax galili | reverse complement strand
ATCTGTCTGTCTGTCTGTCTGTCTGTCTGTCTGTCTGTCTGTCTATCATCTGTTTATCTATCATCTATCAATCTATCATCTATTATCTATCAGTCTATCTATCTCTATCTATCTATCTATCTATCTACTATCTATCTATCTATCATCTATCTATCTATCTATCTATCTATCTATCTATCTATCATCTATATCTATCTATCATCTATTATCTATCTATGATCTATCTATCCATCTATCATCTATCTTTCTTCTATCTTCTATCATCTATCTATCATCTATCTCTATTATCTATCTACTTGCCTGTCATTTATCATCTATCTTTCTAACTATCATTATCTATCTAAGACAGGGTCTCCTGTGTTCCAGGCTGTCCTCCAACTTGCTATATTGCCATGAATGATGAACTTCTGATGCTCCTACTCCCACCTCCTTAGTGCTGGGATTACAGGCATGCACCACCACACCCAGTTTATGTGGTGCTGGGGATCAAACTCAGAGCTTTGTGTTAGTTAGGCAAGCACTCTGTCAACTTATTATTCCATAATAAATTTTGTAAGAAGAAGTGAACAGTAATATGAGAGAATGATTTAATTCAGTGTAATTTTCATTTCTTTCTCTTGGCAGCTAAAGGATACAGCTATGTTTTCACCCTTGAGATGTTATCTTCCTTTGGCATCTGTGAAACTTCTTTTATTCCATAATAATTGGCTAAGTTGACTATTTACTGAAGCCATGTACAATGCTCAAAAATAGTGGGGATACTGAGTTATTGTTAAGCATCCTACCCAGGTTCACACCTGTAATAAGTGCACCTGTAATAAGATTATGACTTAATCGAGGCTCTGTTTTACTTCTGAAAGGCTGCTCTTAGGTACTCACATGTCATTCAAACACTTTCCTGTGGTCAATTTCCCTTCCCCTGTGTGGATATTTTCTGGGATTCCTTCACCCTTAAATTTTGATTATGCTTTCTGTAAAGACACACATTTGGAGCAGCTCATGGTGCTCTGCTTTATTGACCAGCTTTGTGCTGATGATTCTCAAATGTGCATCTCTTCTCTCCATTGGTCTGATCTTCCATAGTCAACGGTTTTCTGATGTTCATCTTTTAAATATTATGGTAGCACTTTATGGTCTTGTCTAAAATTAGGTTAATTGCCCTCTTCACTCTGGCTTTTCATTTGTGTCATCTTTCTTCTTTTCTGAGCTCTAAACCTCAGATTTGGTGTGTGCCTTTCCTCTCAATCGCTCTTTACCACCAGGACAGTGGTATATGCCATTTATTCCATTACGGCGTCTCAAGTACCACTCCTTCTGTATTTATTGCTGTGGAAAGTCTTCTAGCTGCTCTCCCTGTCTGCCCTTTTCTATCTTTTCAGTCAGTCCTGACATTACCATCTGTATAAAATATCACTGCTATTAAGAAAGACAAGTTTGAATGCTAATATTATTTGATCTTAGTTCTTTTTGCCTTTTAAACGTTATAATCAGCACTATTTATTCATCCTTGGAGATATGAGTATAATTAGTTTTAAGATTAAAGAATTAAGTTCAGAGAGAGGTTGAACACCTACTAAGGTCACATATTTAGTAAGAGGCAAAACCAAAGTTTGTACTGAGAAGAGTTCACGCTCTGAATGCTTAGGGAGACTATAATTACTAATACTAATAATTTTGTTGGGATAAAATCACAAACTTGAGTGTTTAAGGCAAGTTGACAGGTGGCCAACTTGTTGATACTGCACTGTAGTTCCTTGCCAGTGGTTACAGTCATTTAGATATGGAGAAAGTTGAGGAGTTATCTTCTTAAAAATACTTTTTAAAAAGCTAGTATACAAACATTAGATTTCATTGTGACATTTTCAGATTTGCTTTTGTTGAGCCCGCCCCCAGTCCCCCTAGTACACTCCTAGGAGTGTGTTCCGTGAACTTCTACCATCTCAACATTTCTCCCCCCACTTCTCATGGTCCCTTTTCCAGTTTCATGACCTATCTCCACACTCACATATATAAAAACAGTGGAAGCTAGGATTTGCATAAGAGGAAGAACATATGACATTTATTTTTCTGTGTCTGGGTTTTCTCACTTAATTTGGTAATTCCTAGATCTGTCCATTCTCATGCAAATTTCATAATTTTTCAGTTCTCTTTATGACTGAATAAAACTCTATTGTGCATTTGAGTCACATTTTTATTATCTAGGCTGATTCTATTTTATTCTTATATTGTGAATAGAGCAGCAATAAACATGGATGTGAGAGTACCTTTGTGGTAGGATATACAGTCCTTCATGTGTTTCCTAGGAGCGGTATAGCTGAGTCACATGTTCATCCTACTTTCATATTTTTAGAAACCTTCACACTGATTTCCATATTGGGTGCCCCTTTTACAATTCTACCAACAGCGAATAAGAGTTCCTCTTTCCCCACACCTTCACCAGCATTTGTTGTTTTTTGTTTTTCTGATGGTATCCTGCCCTGGGTGAGATGGAATCTCAAATTGGTTTTAATGTGTATTTCTCTGGTAGCCAAGAATGTTGAAAACTTTAAAAGTGTGTATTGGCTGGGCTGACAAGATGATTCAGCAGGTAAAGGGATTTGCTGCTAAGCCTGGCAACCTGAGTTTGATTGTTGGGACCTACATGAAAGAATGAGAGAACGAACCTCTGAAAGTGGTTATCTGACCTCCATACATGTGCCATGCCACATATGCATGCATGTGTATACACACACACACACACACACACACACATACAAATAAATACTTAAATAAATAAGCACAACAAAAATATTTATTGGCCATTTGTCTTTCTTCTTTGGAGAACTCTCTTCAATTTTTTGGCTCGTGAATTTTTCTGTGTGTTTAATTTGTACAGTTCTTTATATGTTCTCTTAGCCACCTACTGTTTTAGTATCCTTGACCCCTCTCCCCATCTATACCCCCCACCAGATTCATGCATTCTGTCATATATATTATGTCCTATCTAGTCAAACATTTGTGCCCAGATGTCCTTTGGTGCAAGTTCATCTACTGGAGTCTGGTCAGACTAGAGTCTCTCCCCTAAAGAAGATCTACTCTCCTTTACCCAGCAGTAGTCAGCAGCCAAAAGTTCCTATGGTAGGGTGGGGCCTGATGCTCATTTCCCTCATTCTATGCTGGATTTTTTGTCTGATTGAGACAGCATGGGTCTTATGCATGCTTGTCACCATTGCTGTAAGTTCATATGAACAAGTTTTCAAACATTTCTGCCTCGTTAGGGAAGGTATCTCTGGGGACATGATCCTGAGGGAGCTTCTGTCCTCATAATCAAGCCACTGAGATCTGCAAACCAGAATATTCCTCATTCTCCTGGTATCCACTGATCAAGACAGGTTCTATCTTCTTCTTGGAAGCTGGAGATGCCATTGGGTAAATTAACCGGTGTAAGTTATGTTTTTAAGTCCAGAAAGACTTGTAAGATAAATTAGAGATTCTGAACTTTGACCTGGGATGGAAGGAGAGGCTTCTGAAAGCTAAATAGTTGTTTGCTATTCATTAGATTTTTATCCTCCCCAGAAAAATTGGGACAAAAAACAGTAGAGCATATCATCATGGGTGTCAATACAGGGAGCTTGACCAATGCAGTAATGATAGTCACAAAGCCTCCAGTCTGTGATTGGCACTGCTGAAGTTCCTTCTGCCTGACACTTGGAGGTTTTGTGGCTTTGGGCTGCTTACATAGTCTCATTCATCTCACTGTAAAATCAGCAAAACAATATGGTCACACAAGTCTTAGAGTCTCTCACAGTAACCTCTGAGTAAGTATGAGCTCAAAAAGTTATCATTGAACCTGTATGCCCTTGAAGTAAAAGACTGTGGGAAACATGACTTCTTGTTTGTATGTTACGGCAGAGCCAGAGCCATGGTTATAGCTTTGGTAGCTTTTGCCTGTGAGGATTCCAGGGAAGAGGGCCTGGTTTTCAGTAACTGATACAGAGGTCAGAGAGTGAAGGATGTAACAAGTGGACTGACTTCCTAGTCTAAAAGATGCCCACCTGTTTCATGTCCCTCTCTTGGGCATCATCTGCTCTCATTCTAGAGGCAAAATGTAATCTTTTACTGTGCCCTTAGTCACTTGGTAGTTCAGTACTACCATGGTAAGTGGTAAGAACCTTCCCACCAGAGTTTATCTCTTTCTCTCTTGGACTCATTTTTTCTAGAAGAGGGGGTGGATTTGTGAGTGTGGTGGGTGTGTTTCTCTTTCTCCAGAGCTCCTCTTCTCTGTCCCACAGGTCTCCCTGCAGAGAGAATGGAAGCCAAGAATTCTTCCGTGACCGAGTTCATCCTCGCAGGCTTAACAGATCAGCCAGGACTCCGGATCCCACTCTTCTTCCTGTTTTTAGGCTTTTACATGGTCACTGTGGTGGGGAACCTGGGCTTGATCACCCTGATAGGGCTGAACTCTCACCTGCACACCCCCATGTACTTCTTCCTCTTCAACCTTTCCTTAATAGACTTCTGTTTCTCCTCCACCATTACCCCCAAAATGCTGATGAGCTTTATCTCAAAGAAGAACATCATCACCCATCCTGGGTGTATGACTCAGCTCTTTTTCTTCTGTTTCTTTGTTGTCTCTGAGTCCTTCCTCCTGTCAGCCATGGCATATGATCGCTATGTTGCCATCTGTAACCCTCTGATGTACACAGTCGCTATGTCTCCTCAGGTGTATTTAGTCCTTTTACTGGGTGTCTATGTGATGGGCTTTGCTGGGGCCATGGCCCATACAGGAAACATAATGAATCTGACTTTCTGTGCCGACAACCTTGTCAATCACTTCATGTGTGACATCCTTCCCCTCCTTGAGCTGTCCTGCAATAGCACCTATGTGAATGAGCTGGTAGTTTTCATTGTTGTGGCCTTTGATATCGGTGTGCCCATTGTCACCATCTTCATCTCATACACCCTCATCCTCTCCAGCATTCTTCACATGCATTCCACAGAGGGCAGGTCCAAGGCCTTCAGCACTTGCAGCTCCCACATGGTTGTGGTTTCTCTTTTCTTTGGTTCCGGGGCTTTCATGTACCTCAAACCACCTTCCATTTTGTCCCTTGATCAAGGAAAAGTGTCTTCCCTGTTCTATACCATCGTGGTTCCCATGTTAAACCCGATAATCTACAGCTTGAGGAATAAGGATGTCAAAGTTGCCCTAAGGAAAACTTTGCACAGGAGGATATTTTCTTAACAAAGGATTGGTATCATGGCTATCCAGTGGTACAGTTGGTTAGTGAGCAGTGTTTATACCAGAAAGAACAATACTTGAATAAGGCGACAGAATGTTTTGTCTGCTAGTGTCTGTATTTTTAATGAGGGATTCGGGTTCTAGTTGGTTTTACTTCTTCTTGCAGAAAAAGAGAATTTTATGGCTCTAGGGACTGATCCTAGGGATTTATGCATGCTGGGTATGTGCTCTACCACTTGCCACTGAGGTGCATTCAGCCTGGAAAAAGCATTTAAAAATTTTACACCGAACATGAGTTTCATGTAGGTCAGTTCTTTCTGATCCTTGCTCCACCTCAACTCTTCTCAGATTTCTGAAGCTTATGCAAGTTTTCTAGAGCCATAGCCTATTTATTCTTGAATGGGTCTTATAAATTATTTAATCTAGCCTTATTTAACAGCTGTTGGAGACTCAGAAATATGTTGTATTTAGGGGCACAAAACAAACTGGTGTCATGAACGTCCTTCAGTCTGGATGGTTGAACTCAGCCAGCTTCGTTTTCTTTTGCGTTCTTTCCTGTTATGTTAGTCTCCTTTCAGATTTCCTTTTTAAAGTTTGATAGTGCACTTAAATCTGATTCTACTTAAAATAACTTAATGTAACATCAAAAAGCATTTTTTTGGGTGACTGAAGAGATGGTTCAGTGGTTTAGAGCACCCATTGCTCTTCCAGAGGACCTGAGTTTTGTTCCAGGTACCAACATCCTGAGGCTCACAACTGCTTGTACATCTAGCTCCAGGGGATCTGATATCCTCTGAGTGAACTCACAAACAGACACATAGCATGAATTAAAACAAACATAAATCCTTCAAAGTAAAGCAATTTTTCAACATTATATTTTCTTTAAGAAGATAGGAGAAAAATTTCCTTATGTTGTCTTTGGCCAAGTCGCAAAGGAAATATTAGACTACATTTGTCCTCATTGACTTAAGACTGAGGTTATGTGTGGAACTCTGTGACTTCAGGCCAGTGAGGTAAGACTTCTAGGGACTTAAGGATTATAAAAATGCTGAGTGTAAAATTATGTATTATTTAACGACAGAGTGAGCAGAATTTAGAGCTTTTAGGGACGTATTTGAGAATCTGCTCCATGATGACGAGATATATGACTCAGGGACCTTGGAGGTTTAAGGGAGCAGCAAGTCATTTGCAGGAATGTTATTATTTATCACGGCAGTACCAAACAGCTGCCTCTTAGAAGAGACAATTTATTTGTATTGAGTTTTCTGTGCCAGCTAAAGTAGTTAATGCCTTAGTGCGTTTATTTTTGGCATTTTAATATTTTCAGTGTTATAGTGGGAAGACATTTTCTGAACA